>NC_052360.1:22038940-22205176 GCF_009727055.1 Benincasa hispida
TTCCTGATTGATGCGTCAAATATTTGTCATCGAAAAGCTGAATGTACTCTGTTCGTTAACGATTGCCACTAATTCGAATTCGACTGTCATCAGCTTCTGTCCCATCAGGATTAATTATGCCTTTCACCCAGATGCGTCCCATGTGCGCCGACCAAGTTGTGGCAATCCTTCTTAGGCAGATGTTTTACGAAACACAATCACCGTAAAGCCTTCGGTAATGCTGTGCTCGACCAATGATTTCCTATGATCGCAATTTTCCGCCTTGCGGTCAACGCATTTCTGCACAAAAATTACAAAAAAACATTGTTCCTATGCGATGAATGCATGCGGCTGCAATATAATAAACTTAATGCTTTTTGGACGCAATCTAACACATTTTATCAATGCAAGCCAACATTGTTTAAGAACTTAGCACTATGATAATTGTGCATTTCTGCCCGTTATCAATGACTAGACTCTGTATATAACGCGGTTGATACTGGAGACTTAACATCTCACTTAAACGACCATAGGTGAACACGCTCAATCCTGAGTGTTTTGGAACTCATGCCTTTGAGGGTGGTCCTTTGATTAGTATGGGTGAGAGTGGCCAGATTGCCAACTCAAACATGCCTACCTTTTGGGAGACTTATCTGATTTGAGAGCTGGGAACTCAATTACACAAGGATGAGAATTTCACTTCTTCCCTGAAGCAGGGTAAGTTAGATAGATTGCTCCCTTAAGGGCTGATTCGGGGCTTAACATAGTGGCCAACAGCTTCTCTTTGAAGAAAGGACTCAGTCATAGTAGGACTATGACTTATGCTTAATTTAGAGGATTCAGTTGGTACTTAAGGAGTTAATGTAAACTATAGATTTCTGGCGAGCTGTACTTACGAGCAATCTATGAAGGGTATATCGCACTAATGATTGGTTAAGATGAACACAATAATATATCTGTGGTAAGGAGAGTTTCAGCTGTCGGTCTTTAGTGGAATACCTGGCAGTTAACGGATGGTGCGATCCGTGACTAAAAAAGTTTAGTCATAAATCACATACCGTTGGAGCTTCGAGCTACAGGTCCATTAAGGTCCCTTGGTAGCTCAATGGATTCAGTGAGGTCATCTTGGTTTGCATTTGAAATTGTTCCAAATTGACAAAGAGTATATTTCGAATTGTATATGATATGATCGGTATGAATGTTATGAGATACATCAGTGGGATGATTAATTAAATGAGATTTACATTGAAGAACTATGGAATAGAAAAAGAGCTATGGTTGTATTGTTACATGAGATGAAATATTAAAACTATAGGTTATAAATATATTATGGTAAGTTAGTTATCATTTATATTTATAATAATATTAATTATTAGATAATTATCTCTTTTTATCTAATAACCAATTGAGTGGGAGGTTATTGATGGTTCATGGTAACCGTGAGATAAAAGGAAAAATGTTTTCCTATTTTTGGTAATGTTGAGTAATGTTGATTAATGAATATTTTGAGTTTTCCATTCTAAAAAATTTCTCACAGGAAGTTGTCAAGTAAATAAGATTTACTAAGTGACAGCTTGGAGTTAGGTAAACAATCGTGGAGTGTTCTTACACGATAGACACTTAGCTAAGCAATGAGCTAAACGATCGAATGGACCCACCCTATGTTGTTCCATCTCCCACTTTGATAGGTTATGCGATCGTCTAGCAAAAGCTATTCGATCGTTTAGCTCATTGCATAGGTCGATGCCCAATCATTTAGGAAAAGCTATGCCCAATCACTTTGATAGGTTGTTCCATCTCCCACTTGCTCAATCGTTTACACGATTGTAGTTCCTCTGATTTTCTGCCTCAAACCAAGTCCAAACAGAGCCCACCCTTTGGATTCTCACACTGAGAATACCAAGGTAACCTTCTTAGTGTTTCATACTCAACTTGACACTGTCGAGGTTCTGTGGAGGTCGTTCATGGAGTTCGGGGTGTTTGTGACCTTGGCGATCGCTTAGTTCGAGTGCACGGTGTTCATCAGTCATGTTGGATGAATGTTCGTGTGTTGTTGTGTTGTTGTGATCAAGTGTTCGTGATCAAGGAATTAGAAGATGAGTCTACAAAGGTTTGTTGATTCCTCCCTTGATTTGTAGTAAAGCATGTTGTAATTTCTATTTTATACATAACCGGGTGTTTCCTTTTGGATTGTAATTGTAATGTTCATATACGATTGAAATTTGGGAAGATCCTTCCGCTGCTCATGGAAATCCTCGTGTCTGATTTCCTTCATAAATATGGTTTACTCGTTGTTGAAACATATTTAGTGGAAAATGATAAATTAACTTGGATATAAGATTCGAGGGCTGTTAATCATATTTGCGCTTTCTCTCAGGAAACCAGTTCTTGGAGATAGCTTACAGAAGGTGAGACAACCTTTAAGGTTGGAACTAGAGAGATTGTCTCAGCGAAAGTAGTGGGAGATATGAAGTTGTTTATTAAAGATAGATTCATTTTGCTTAAAAATATATTTTATGTTCCTGCTATGAGGAGGAATTTAATATTAATCTCATGTTTTCTAGGACAAAAGTATAAAGTTTCTTTTGAAGTTAATGAAGTGTTCATTATTTCAAAAGGTATTAAAATATGTTATGCAAAACTAGAAAACAACTTATATGTGTTAAAACCAATTGAGGCAAAAAATGTTTTGAACATGGAGACGTTTAAAACAACTAAAACTCAAAATAAGAGGCGAAAAATTTCTCCTAATGCCTATCTTTGAAATTTAAGACTTGGCCACATTAATCTTAATAGGATTGGGAGATTGATTAAGAATGGGCTCTTAAATCAATTAGAAGACAACTCTATACCTCCATGTGAGCCTTGTCTTGAGGGTAAGATACCAAAAGATATTTTACAAGAAAAGGTCTAAGAGCCAAAAAAACCCTTTTATTCAAGACCTTTGTGGTCCGATGAATGTCAAGGCTCGAGGAGGGTATGAATATTTCATTAGTTTTATTTATAATTATTCTAGATATAGCTATATTTACCTAATGCATCATAAGTTCAAAACCCTTAAAAAGTTCAAGGAGTATAAGGTAGAAGTTGAGAACTAGTTAGGTAAAAAGATTAAAACACTTTTATCAAATCGAGGTGAAGAGTATATGGACTTGAAATTTTAGGACAATTTGATAGAAAACTAAATTCAGTCTCAACTCACAGCACCCAGTACATCTCAACAGAATGGTGTAGCAGAAAGGAGAAATAGAACCCTATTGGACATGGTTTGTTCAATGATGAGTTATGCTCAATTGCTTAATTCATTTTGGGGACATGTAGTAGAGACTGCTATTTATATTTTGAACATGGTTACCTCAAGAAGTGTTTCTAAAACACTTTATGAGTTATGCAGAGGACGTAAAGATAGTTTATGTCATTTCAGAATTAGGGGATGCCTAGCACATGTGTTGGCACAGAATCCAAAGAAGTTGGAATGCCGTTCAAAAGTATGCTTATTTGTAGGATACCCTAAAGAAACAAAAGGTGATTTATTTTATGATCCTCAAGATGACAAAGTGTTTCAAGAAAATTGTCAACAAGACTGTAGCCTTTCTAGTATATGTTAGTAGTATCCTACTAATTGGGAATGAGGTAGGATTCCTTACTAACGTTAAAAGATGGCTAACATCACAGTTTCAAATGAAAGATTTGGGAGATGTTCAATATGTTCTTGGAATCCACTGAGTTTGAAATCGCATGGACATAACGCTAGTTTTATCTCGGACATCTTATATAGACAAGATGTTGTCTAGATATAAGATGCAAATTTCCAAGAGTGGTTTGTTACCTTTCAGACATGAAATTAATTCGTCTAAGGAACAGTGTCCTAAGACACCATAAGAAGTTAAGGTTATGAGATGAATTCCTTATGCATCAGCAGTTGGGAATTTGATGTATGCAATGTTGTGTGCATGCCTAGACATATGTTATGAAGTTGGAATAGTCAGCAGGTTTCAGTCCAATCCTGGATATGATCATTGGACTATAGTTAAGAACATCCTTAAGTATCTTCAAAGAACGAGGGACTATATGCTTGTGTATGGTACTAAGGATCCGATCCTTAGATGATACACTGACTTTGATTTTCAGACCAATATTGATTCGAGGAAATCAACTTCGAGATCGATGTTCACTTTAAATGAGGAGCTATAGTATGGAGAAGTATAAAACAAAATTGTATGCTGACTCCACCATGGAAGCGAAGTATGTAGCCACATGTGAAGCAGTGAAAGAAGCGGTATGGTTTAGGAAATTTTTAACTGATTTGGAAGTAGTTCTAAATATGCATCTATCTATCACACTCTATTGTGATAACAGTAGAGCAGTTGCAAATTCAAAAGAATCGAGAAGCCATTAGCACGGAAAGCACATCGAGCGAAAGTACCATCTCATCAAGATGATCGTATGTCGATGAGACATGATGATGCCCTAGTTTATTGTACTTATATTTTATCCTCTCATACTCAACATTGTATATATGTAAACCCACTAGAGTTTTAGTCCAAGTGGGATTTTGTTGAATTGTATGTCTTAAAACTCGCAGTATGTAAACATTAAACATATTCTGTTTTGCAATAAAGATGTTATTGAAGTATATTCAGTAAAGTTATTATTAAATATGTAAATTGCGCTTGTTAAAGCCTAAATCCAATAAACTAACGATTAGCATGGATAATCGAACTTTATGTGGAGACATAAAAGCGGATCAAGTTTGAGTATATAGCAAAAATGGTCTATAAGTATAGGGATACGGTTTGATACCTTATCTTGGAAACACTATGGATACGACCCACTTTGTATTTAAGACAAACAATGTGATCCCGATGATGGAGTTAACAAGCAAGAGGCAGAAACAATTAGAATCTCAAGCACTCTAATTCCATCAATTTTAGCATAGAAACATGCAAGTTCATAAACTAAAAATAGGGTTTTAAAGATATATCTTTGAAGAAATCTTCAATCTTCTAATCGAGCTTGAATCTTCACTCCACATACTTATAGACCACCACTTGATCTTCCCTACTATCCTCTAATACTTAAGATTGGAAGATGGATTCCAAAATGGGTTAAAATTAAAGGGAATAAGAAAGAATTTTTTTTAGGTGTTTGAAGAACATGAGAAAACCCTTTTTCTCTCTTCAAAACATCCAACACTCATCCATTTCTCAACTAAATCAATTGTTTTTGTCAAGCTAAACATGCAATCAACATTTGATGAGAGCTTGACACCAAAATTCCCTGATCGAGGTGGATTGTGAGGTGTTTTAGTTTGGAAAAAACCACTAAATCTTATTTCAATTATTTAAATTGAATTCAAAATTCATTTTCCAAATTTTGAAATTAATTTTGAAATCAAAATTTCAAAAATAAAATGAAATCATTAGTTCAATAATTATTATTCTTTAATTTTACCAAAATTAATTCTATAGTTAATTTTTAAATAAAATTAATTCTTAATAATTAATTTAAACAATTTAATTAATTAAATTAAATTAATATCAAATATTAAATTAATTAAACACCAATTCCTCAAACATGTTCCTTATTCATGTTTTTAATATTTAAATCAAATTTAAACATTATTCAATTCTCCAATTCCGTTTGACGTGTAATTATCTCATATATAATTACTAATTCCCTTAATTCGAATTTGAACACTTCAAATTTACTCATCACATTGTTCTAAGGTTTAATCCGTTTGTGAGCTAGTAGAGGGACCTAATGGATCTATAGATCATGGGTTCCAACGATCTGAGATCAATTGGCTAAACTCTTTAAACCAAATTAATCAACATTAGTTAATTACTAGGTCACTCCACTAAAGCCCGTTGCTGCACTCCCCTCACTGTAGATATATTTCTATCCACTCAATATAATCATAATCAGTAAGTCGACTATTCACAGGTTGTTTATAATAACAATTGGGTCAAAAGTTGTTTTATCCATGAGATTACATCTTGCTCCTTAAGTCCCACCGGTCCTCTAATGAACAATTAGTTTATGATCCAATCACCAAACTGAGTCCCTCTCAGGCCAATGAGAGGGTGGGACCCCTTGTTCAAGACCTAGAGTTAGTACTTAAGAGAACAACCTCTCTATCATCTCTAAAAGTAGGTAGGATCGAATTTCATCTTGCACTCTATGTCTCTAACTATCTACCCGGTCATATCCTTGAAATAGGGAGCTTATTGAGCCAGTGTTGTTGAGCCAACCTTCACCCATGAAAATCTAAGGATAATCCCAAATAAACAGGAGTTCATAGTTAGCTCATGATTAAGGTCAAGTTACCTAGGTCATCACTTTGAAATAGTTAGTCTTAAATAATAGATAGTGTTATAAAATAAGAGTGACTTATTTCTCAGTCTAATCTTATACAAACTCTTTGCGTAGGATGCCTCCACTTGCATGTCTTCACATGAACAATTCAGGATCACGTCATTCATACTAAATATAAAGTGGCCCGCATCCGATAGTGTTTCCAAAACAAGGTACCCAACTTTATCCGTATACTATAGACCGTTTTGGCTATCTACTTGAACTTAATCAACTCTTATGTCTCCACAAAAAGCCCAAGTACTCATGTAATAGCCATGGATTTTAGTTTATTGGATTTAGTCTATACAGGTGCAATTTACGTATTCAATAATAGTTTTACTGAATAAACCTCAATAATTTCTTAATTTCAAATAAAATATGTTTAATTTTACAAACTACGAGTTTTAGGACATACAACCCAACACCTGAATCGTTCATGTAGAGATTGTTGAGGTTGATGCCCTAAAGTCTCGTGTCCTGTAGTTTGTAAACAGTTTGTACGAATGCTTATGTTCTATAATATATGATCTTTACTTCACATCTTGTATTTTACTCAGTTGCTTGTTTTATTTGACTTACCACAAACCCATAAACTTAAAATCCATAGTTATCTCTATGTAGCACGTATGTGGTGACATACAAGTGGATCATGTCTTGAGTGATAACCAAAATGGTCTGTAGTATATGGATATAGGAGGGAAACCTTATCTTAGTAACGCTATGGATGTAGCCCGCTTTGTGGAATGGTCACAAGTGTTGTGACTTGTCAAAGATGGTCTGATCCTGATCATTCGTGTTGGGGACATGCGAGCGGGGCATCCTATATAAAAAGTTTGTATAAGACCTGACCACGAAGTGTTAATGACTCGTTATATAACACTGTTCATGACAGAGACTTTACTTCACTAGGATGACCATAGGTAACATGATCTCAATCCTATGTGAGTTGGGAACTCCTGCCATTGAGGGCGGTTCTTTGATTTGTATGGGTGCGAGTGTCCAAGTCACCGATTCAAATATACCATTTTAGGAATTCGTCTGATTTGGGAGCTGGGAACTCAGCTACACAAGATAGAATTCACTCTTTCCCCGAGGCAGAAGTAGATAGATAGCTCCCTTAAGGGCTGATTTCGAGGCTTAAACGATACGGCTCCACACATCTTCTCTTGGCCCAAGAGGTGTTTACACAAAGTTGGACTATGTTGTATTGTTCATTAGAGGAATCAGTGATACATAAGGAGTGAGATGTAACTACAGGGGCAAAATGGTAATTTGGCCTAGCTGTACTTACGAGCATCTATGAAGGGTCATCGTACTCATGATTGGTTATATCCGATGGACACAGAAATATATCTATGGTAAGAAGAGTTTAGTTGTTGGTCTTTAGTGGAATGGCCTGAAATTAACGGATGGTAGATCTCGTGGCTAAGAGTTTAGTCAGCTATTCACGGACCGTTGGAGCTTCGAGCCATAGGTCCATTAAGTCCCCTGGGTAGCTTGGATAATTCGAGAATCAGTGTTTGGGTTAATTTGAAATGTTCAAATTGACAAAAGGAAGTTCGATTATATATGATATAATTGGAGTGGTTAATTATATATGATATAATTGGCTGAATGTATGAGATACATTATTTTGGAGGAAATTAGATATAAATATGATTTATATCAAATAGAGAAGAAAATACTATAGTAGATATGTGATATCAAACTATAATATAAAAATATAATATGATTATATTTATTATTAATTAATTGGTTAATTATATGATAATTAAGCAAATTATTCATGTTCGGACGTGCATTAGTGGGGCAGCATTGGTTATTGTAACCGATGAATTAATATGAAAATTGTTTTCATTTTGAATAATCGTTCGAAAAGAAATCAGAAGAGCGCGCTGGTGAAAAGTTATTGATTGCTTAAGTATTTCGAGAGCCTATACGATAGTCGCTCTGCGCTTAGACGATCATCCACCTCGCATCTAAATGATCACACGCTAGTTCCTACATGATCGAATAGCTTCCCTAAACGATCGTACAGTGTGCCGAGTTTGCTAAACAATTGTATACCATTTCCTAAACGATCGTTCAGTAAAATCTACACGATCGTGTAGTTTCTCCTAAACAATAAGCATCATGCTATACGATAGCGTCTTCTTCCCTCCCACTTGCTTATCGCCTACTCGATCTGTTTGTCCTCCTTCTCTACCAAATTCACTAAAGACCACGCTTTGGGTTCTCACTCCGAGAATAACTGGGGCTCTTTTCTGGTGGTGTCATCCCCGTGGCATTCATGTTCGTGCGGTTGTTTAGGCGTTGGTTGATCGGGTAGAGAATTCTGCTGCATTGAGTTCCAAAGTTTGAAGAACGTCCTCAACTAGTATGGAAACTCTCTTCCTCATGTATTTTTGTTCAAAGCATGCCTTTAACTGACTGTTAGTTTGATAACTTTATGTTTGAATGTATATTGTTGTATTTCGGTCATTGTGAAATTGGAGCGATCCGAACGTGCTCACGAAACTCTTCAATAAGAGATCCTTCAATTGGTATCAGAGCCAGGTTCTCATATGTTAGTGGGTTCATTTCTACACTATTTAATGGTTAAATTTGTTGTGGATGTGCGGGATTAATGGATGTTTTTCGTGGATGATTAGCCTCAGTTTAATTTAGATCTTTTACATTTACGGTTGTTTGTAAAGGCCCCTGCATTTTTGGGCATTAATAATCGTTATCGAGTCTGTATTCAAAGTTTGTTTGAAGTTTTGAGTCGTTTGAAGAATAAGATTGGTGCAAGCATTGCGGTTCTTCGAGAAAGGAGGAGATCTAGGGTTGATCGCATCGTGCAGAAGATGTGGTACGTGATCGTTGTTGATCGCATCGTAAAGATGATGGAGTACGCGATCACTGTTGAACGCATCGATTAAACAATGGGGTATGCGATCAAGAGTTGATCGTATCATATTGATGATCGGGTATACGATCACAGAGTATCGAGTCGTGTAGACGATGAGATGCTCGTGTATCGTTTAACGCACACGCGCACTAGATGATCGTTTAGGTCAGCAAGCTTCATCCCTTAGTAACTGACTAAATGATCGCTTAGTAATGCAAGGTAAATCGTTTACCTGTCGTTGCGCTAAGCGATCGCATAGACGATCAGGCTTCGTAGCCTCATCGTCGTCTACGCGATCATTTATTTTTGCTTCTATCGTCTAGTGCACGTTGGACGATCGTCTACCTACGGCGTTTACTACACGATGGAGTCCTCCCGGCGGTTCAAGACCAAGTTCGCCTGTGAACCGGTTTGCTCGATGAAAATGTAATAGATAGGGTTATTTCATTCTGGTTTTTGTAAAGACTCATCCCGGTCCATTAATCCTTTATTATTACCTGCGATGTATGTTTTTTATATGTCATATGGTGTGCACATATAGTAAATCCCACCTTAGGTTATGTAATGGTCATGCATCATCTCTTTATTGTAATTGTTATAATTTAGAGAAGCATGAATTATTTATGTAAGAGCATGCTCATGCATCATATAATATAAGAGTTATATTTATGCATGCATAAAAAGCATTGACATGCATCATCTTTATATTATAATTGTTATAGTATAAGGGTGAATTATAGCATGTTTGCTTGGTTGTTACGCATTATATAAAAGTTATATATAGTAATGATTGGAAATTGCATGAAGCATGACACATAGGTTACATTATAAATGTTATAAATGCCTCATTGTGCGGAATGGTTTTAGTTATTCCTTTTTAAAAGTTAAAGAAAAATTAGAACTAAAAGAAATAAGAAAGACATGCATGCTCACTTAAGTTTAATTCATGGTTTTAAAGTGTTTAAAACTTGGATCACATAGACCTAAGATCACGGTTCTAATATGATTAGCAATTCTAAGGCTTTAATCTTTTAATCAGTTTAATAGGATTAAATTGGCTAATAAAAGGTTAAAGTGTAGCAAATCTATCTATAAGGGACCTTTTGTCTAAGGCGGGTTTTGTCTAGGCTGGGGTATTTAAGTTGACAGAAACGTAACACCCCTACCTGGGAACTTACCTGGAAAAGTGAATTAGATAGATTTGATGCATGCATGCAAGTTAAGGATAGTCCATTAAAGTGTTTAAATGTGACTACTTGAACTTGACCATATTTCATAGACAAACGTTGTTTATGAGTAGAGTTTAAAAAGACAACTTAGACTAAAATCAGTAGTCGGATTGTCTAGGTTAATGAACCCTAGGTAGAACATTCAGCGGGAGGTACTTGGGGCATAAGATGCTTCACTACCATTCATGTTTCTCCTAAATAGTCCACACTGTGAGATCTACTCTTGGCCTCGCGGAACCTTTGGCATGTCCCCCTAATGGATGGTGTTTGGGTAGGTCAATATCAAGGTGGATGGAGAGAGTGTTCATAGTAAGTGGGGGCGGGAAGTGCAACAGCATATCCCTTGGTCTCTCTCATTAGGTTGAATAAAGTTACTGCGCATCGCCTTGAGGCACCCTAGGAGTGTCCCCCTAAAAGATGGTAGTTTTGCGCGTTTCTTTATTTGATCTCCTGTAAGAGGATAAGATAACTTAGTTTCTTGTCCTAATCTGCTTCTTCCCTACGGTGGGTTCATTAAGGCGGGACTCTGGCACCGAAAGTGAAGGGTCACACTTACATGGAATTGTTAAAGGTTAATAGTTCTGGACCAAAAAATGGTGGTTGTTAGGTTCAGTTCCAATAGTTCCAAACAACTATTTGAGTTACCGGTTACCGCAAGGTCTTCGTGAAAAATTATCACCGCATATTGTTTTCCCAAGTCCCTGAGTTTGACCCTGGATTTACCAGGAAACTCAATGGGGTTTATACTTGGATTCCACTAAGAAAACTTGTTGCTCAACGCAATTCCATCACTACATCTCATCCATATTTCCACCTTATAAAATAAAGCATCAATCAACAATGAAAATCTCGGCTAACCCACTATTATGCTATATTTTGCATCCAATTGTCTATTTTTGTAGCTAACGCAAGAATCAATCACATGCGATGATTCCCACCATCATAAAAAGCGATCGCATACGTTCATCGTATGGATGTTGCGGCCATTAATCGCATGCATCCATCACATAGAGGTTGCGGCTACAGAGTAATAACCATAATAGAGGGATGAGCGCAAGGTGATGGAATGCGATGATACTTCGGAAACCAAGCACGAACGCATACCTTGGGAGTATCAAAAGATGATGTTGACATTTCACCTACCATGCCGTTAATAGCAGAGATTCAGAGCAGGTCCATCACGCCGTTAGCAGCAAAAATTCAGAGAAGGATCGTTAATGTTGTTGGCAATCAAGCTCTATAAATAGAAGCCTTAGAGGCTAACTTGAAATCATCTGAGCTTCTACCTTAGGGCAGATCCTTGTGATCCAAATGAAAGTGTGAGAAGACATTCTCTGAGAGTTTTTCATTCCTCCAACCATTCTGAGTGACGACTGGAGCTTTGTCGGAGATAGATCTCGAGAGAGACTACTCCACCACCCATCCATGGCACCACCGGCAGCCTTGACACACATTTGATGGAAGCAAGACATTGCCCATCTGGCTCTCCATCTCTCTTCCATCTCTGTATTGTATTACATTATGGCTCAAGGCATTAATACATTTTATGATCAATGCATTTCTCTATTTCCTTCGATTCCATCTTCATTTACCTCTGCTTTATCATCCTTTACTTTCATTGCAACGACTAAGTAAGATTGCTAGAGTATTGCATACTTAATCATGCGGCATAGACATATGAAGCATGTAGCAAACCACCGAGAGGTGTGCGTTACGCGAGTGTTATGAGAAAATCCTCTTTGCTTAGTGTGAGGCTGTAGCAATGCTTGTCTATGAGCGGTCACAATGCTTGTCTATGAGCAGAATCAGCAGCGACTAACTNTTGCTTAGTGTGAGGCTGTAGCAATGCTTGTCTATGAGCGGTCACAATGCTTGTCTATGAGCAGAATCAGCAGCGACTAACTGTCCGAGAAGGTAAGTAGTTGAACTCACTAAGCGAAGTAAGTAGTGTTCCTTCTCGGGCAGTTATGTGATTACCTTGGTGGGTGCATTTCTACACTGTTTAATGGATAGGAATAATCTTATATCAACCATGCTTTATGTGATTACCTTGTCTTATGAGCGCATCATTCATCATTTGGGCATACTTGAAAGAGTAGTCTAAGAACCAAATCTAGGCTTGAGAGAGTCAGATTGGATCACATAAGCAAGAATAGAAGCTTAGGAATAAGTTCTGTTTACTATTACACAGCGCATGCACCCTATAGATAGGATACGACAGTATGCGGTCACCTTGTTTATGTGTGAGAGCACGTAAGCAAAAATAGAGACTTAGACATAAGTCCTATTGACACTATCGCATATACATCGTATGCGTCTTAGTCAATTGTATATAGCATAATCGCATAACTTGTGTTGGCTGGGGTTACCTTTGCGATCACGCTTATTGATGTGGTGAAGTCATCCCCTCCACCATTTTATCTATTTTTCCATATACCTTACTACACGTTAGCAGTTGCCGTGTCTCTAACTCTCATAGTCATATTTCCATTGCTTAATCTGTTTAGTTAGGATTAGGAGTAGAGCATAGCCCTTAAACTTCAATATTCTTTTATTCTTCGCCGCAACACATTACTTCATAACATTTAGCTACAATTCCCTGAGTTCGACCTCGGATCACCCTGAGAAACTTGCGATCCCGTTATACTTGGCGAGAGAGCAAAAAAACTTGTGACAGGAACGCATGGTCATCAAATGCATATTGCATATCCCTTAGTCTAATGCATGGAGAATGAATAATGAACGCATATTTATTTACTCCAATTTTTCCAAACATCAATAGTCCATGAAGCAAAGTCATGTTGCGTGAGCTTTCTAATGAAACTACTGAAACTTCAACAAGAGTTGTTGAAGAATCTGCTACATCAGCAAGAGTTGTTGATGGGAGTTCATCCAGTAAGTCGGTTCCACCTCAAGAGTTGAGGGAACCTCAACATAGTGAGAGGGTTGTGAATCCACCCGTTTGCTATATGGGTTTCATGAAAATCCTTGCTATGGTAGCAGATGGCGACGTTGAGGATCCATTGTTTTATAAAAAGGAAATGGAGGATGTTGACCGGGATGAATGGGTCAAGGCCATAGATCTCGAGATGGAGTCGATGTACTTCAACTCAGTATGGGATCTTATAAATCAGCCTGATGGGGTAAGACCTATAGGTTGTAAATGGATCTACAAGCGCAAATGGGGAGCTGGTGAGAAGGTAAAGGCCTTCAAGACTCGACTTGTGGCAAAGGGTTATACCCAGGTAGAGGGAGTCGACTATGAGGAGACTTTCTCGCGTGTTGCCATGTTAAAGTTGATTCGCATCCTTCTATGCATTGCAGCTTATTATAATTATGAGATTTGGCAAATGGATGTCAAGACGATCTTTCTGAATGGCAATCTTGAGGAGACCATTTATATGGTGCAACCCGAGGGATTCATAGCCCAAGGTCAAGAGCAAAAGGTTTTCAAACTGAATCAGTCCATTTATGGATTAAAACAGGCCTCTCGATCTTGAAACATACGGTTTGATACTGTGATCAAGTCATATGGCTTTGACCAAAACATTGATGAACCTTGTGTTTACAAGAAGATTATCAATGCTTCAGTAGTCTTCTTAGTGTTGTACATAGATCCTACTAAATGGGAATGATGTAGGTCTACTGACTGTAGTTAAGAACTGGCTAGCGACCCAATTCCAAATGAAATATTTGGGAGAGGCTCAGTTTGTTCTAGGTATACAGATCTTTTGGGATCATAAGAACAAAGTGCTAGCACTGTCTCAGGCATCATACATTGACAAGATGTTGCTCAAGTACTCGATGAAAGACTCCAAGAGGGGCCTACTGCTGTTCAGGCATGGAGACACTTTGTCTAAGGACATGTGTTCTAGGATACCTCAAGAGGTTGAGGAGATGAGGCAGGTACCATATGCATCTGCCGTTGGCAGTTTGATATATGTGATGCTCTGTACTCGTCCAGACATCTGCTACGTAGTGGGCATAGTCAGTAGGTATCAGTCTAACCCAGGCCAGGGTCACTGGATCACAGTGAAGAACATCCTTAAGTATCTTCGAAGAACGAGGGACTACGTGCTCGTGTATGGTTCTAGGGATTTGATCCTTACCGAATACACGGATTCTGACTTTCAGACTGATAAGAACTCTCGCAAGTCCATATCAAGGTCAGTCTTTACTCTTAACAGAGGAGTTGTAGTGTGGCGAAGTACTAAGTAGGGGTGCATCGCCGACTCCACTATGGAAGCGAAGTACGTAGCGGCTTGCGAAGCTGCTAAGGAGGTCGTCTGGCTCAGGAAGTTCTTGACAGAATTGGAAGTTGTTCCAGATATGTCTAGGCCCATTACCCTACATAGAGCGGAAGTATCATTTGATCCGCGAGATAGTGCATCGAGGGGACGTGATCGTCATGAAGATCGCTTCGGAGCACAATGTTGCTGACCCTTTTACAAAGGCTCTCATGGCTATAGTGTTTGAGGGTCACCTACGAAGCATGGGTTTACAGGATCGCCCGCGGCTAGACTAAGGCAAGTGGAGATTTTCTTGTACTAGGCTTTTATGCCTTAGTTTATTGTTTTGTACTAGTTTTTTTATACACCCCACTTCGTTTTAGGAAAAGTGGGAGATTGTTGGGGTTGATGCCCTAAAGTCTCATGTCCTGTAGTTTGTAAACAGTTTGTACGAAAGCTTGTGTTGTATAATATATGATATTTACTTCACATCTTGTATTTTGCTCAGTTGCTTGTTTTATTGCTTTACCACATACCAATAAACTTAAAATCCCTGGTTATCTATATGTAACTCAAGCATGTATGTGGTGACATACAAGTGGATCATGTTTTGAGTGATAACCAAAATGGTCTGTAGTATATGGATATAGAAGGGAAACCTTATCCTAGTAACGCTACGGATGCGACCCGCTTTATGGAATGATCACAAGTATTGTGACTTGTCACAGATGGTCTGATCCCGATCATTTGTGTTGGGGACATGCCAGCGAGGGCATCATATGCAAAGAGTTTGTATAAAACCTGACCACGAAGTGTTAACATCTCGTTATATAACACCGTTCATTATAGAGACTTCACTTCACTAGGATGACTATAGGTAACATGACCTCGATCTTGAATGAGTTGGGAACTTCTGCCATTGAGGTCGTTGATTCAAACCTACCATTTTGGGGATTCATCTGATTTAGAAGTTGGGAACTCAGCTACACAAGATGAAATTCACTCCTTCCCCGAGGTATAGGTAAGTAGATAGATAACTCCCTTAAGGGCTGATTCCGGGGTTTAAACGATGTGGTGCCACACACCTTTTCTTGGCTCGAGAGGTGTTCACACATAGTTGGATTATGTTGTATTTTTCATTAGAGGAATCAGTAGTACTTAAGGAGTGAGATGTAACTACAGGGGAAAAATGGTAATTTGGTCCAATTGTACTTACGAGCATCTATGAAGGGTCATCATACTCATGATTGGTTATATCCGATGGACACAGAAATATATCTGTGGTAAGAAGAGTTCAGCTGTTGGTCTTTAGTGGAAGCCTGACAATTAATGGATAGTGGATCTCGTGGCTAAAGAGTTTAGTCATCTATTCACGGACCGTTGAATCTTCAAGCCACAGGTCCATTAGGTCCCCTGGGTAGCTTGGATAAAATCGAGAATCAGTGTTTGGGTTAATTTGAAATGTTCAAATTGACAAGAGGAAGTTCGATTATATATGATATAATTGGACTGGTTAATTATATATGATATAATTTGCTGAATGTAGATACATTATTTTGGAGGAAATTAGATATAAATATGATTTATATCAAGTAGAGGAGAAAATACTATAGTAGATATGTGATATCAAACTATAGGATAAAAATATAATATAATTATATTTATTATTAGTTAATTGGTTAATTATGATAATTAAGTCAATTTTTCACGTTCAGACGTGCGTTAGTGGGGCAACGTCGGTTATTGTAACCGATGAATTAAAATGAAAATTGTTTTCATTTTGAATAATCGTCCGAAAAGAAATCAGAAGGGCGCGCTGGTGAAAAGTTTCGATCACTTAAGTATTTCAAAAGCCTACATGATAGTCGCTCTGCACTTAGACGATCATCCACCTCGCGTCTAAACGATCGTACGTTAGTTCCTACACGATCGATAGCTTCCTTAAATGATTGTATAGTGTCCTGAATATGCTAAACGATCGTATACCATTTTCTAAATGATCGTGTAGTTTCTCCTAAACGATAAACATTGTGTTATATGATAGTGTCTTCTTCCCTCCCACTTGCTTATCGCCTACACGATCTGTTCGTCCTCCTTCCTCTACCAAATTCACCAAAAACCATGCTTTGGGTTCTCACTACGAGAATACCTGGGGCTCTTTTCGGTGGTGTCGTCCCCATGGCATTCGTGTTCGTGCGGTTGTTCGGGCATTGGTTGATCAGGTAGAGAATTCCACTGCATTGAGTTCCGAAGTTTGAAGAACTTCTTCAACTGGTATAGCAACTCTCTTCCTCGTTTATTTTTTTTTCAAAGCATGCCTTTAATTGACTGTTAGTTTGCATAACTATACATTTGAATGTATATTGTTGTATTTCGATCAGTGTGAAATTGGAGCGATCCAAATTCGCTCATGGAACTCTTCGGTAAGAGATCCTTCAGAGACATGCGAGTGGGAGCATCCTATGCAAAAGATGTTTGCATGAGACCGAATCATGAAATAGTCACTTTTCTTTATAACGTTGTTTACTGTTAAAACTGGTCGTTTCATTTTGATGACCTAAGGTAACTCGATCTTAATCCTGAGCTAACTATGAACTCCTTTTTATTCGGAATTATCCTTTAATCTGCATGGGTGAGAGTGGCTTAACATTGTCACTCAATAAACCTCCCATTTTAAGGGTCGGGTAGATAGCTAGGGACATAGTCCTGCAAGATGTAATTCGCTTCTAATCGATTTCAGGGTTAACTGATAGATTGTTCCCTTAAGTACTAACTCCTAGTCTTGAACAAGGGGTCTCGTCTTCTATATGACTGAGAGGGACTCAGTTTATTGGTAGGACCTTAAAACAATTGTTCATTAGTGGATCAACGGAGACTTAAAGAGCAAGATATATTACATGGATAAGACGGTAATTTTGACCCAACTGTAATACAAACAACCTGTGAAGAATCGACTTCATGATCATGGTTAAATCCAATAGACAAAAATATATCTACAATGAGGGGAGTGCAGCTACTGAACATTAATGGAATATCTCGGTAGTTGACGAATATTGGTTAATTTGATTAAAATAGTTTAGCCAATTAATCTCAGATTGTTGGAGTTCATGATTTGTAGGTCCATTAGACCCCATGCTAGCTCATAACGGACTAAACCTTATAACAGTGTGACGAGTGAGTTTGAAGTGTTCATATTTAAATTAGAGAATAAGCGTTAAATATATGCGATATATTTAATGGTGTATCATTCAATTAGAAATATGATAAAGAGAGAGTTGGAGATATTTAAATAAGATTTAAATATCAAAACTACGAATAAGGATTTATCGGTATTGGTGTTGGATTTAATAATCAAATATTAAATTAAATTAATTAAATTGTTTAATGAATTATTTAATATTAATTTAATTTAAAATTAATTATTTGAACTAATTTTGAATTAAATGTAATTAATAAAAGTTGGTTAAAATCAAATGTTGACTTCACCAAGCTTTGAAGGTCCAAGGTCAAAAGTTGATTTCACTAAGTGGAAAATTTCAAAATTAGTTTTGAATTAATTTTGAATTAAAATTGTATTTGATTAAAATTTGAATAAGGTCAAATGTTGACTTCAAAATAGTCAAAAGTCAAAATGTTGACTCCACTTAATGGAAAGATTCAAGAATGATTTTTAGTGGAAAAATCTAATTTTTAGTGAATTAGTGAGTAATTCATTTGGCAAAGTGTTTCCACAAAATGCCACTTATCCCACTAAATTGAGTGCATTTTGAAGTGTCAAAATTTAGTTGACTCAATTTTGCATGAATTGCATGTAATTGCTCTATAAATAGGATACTTTGATAAAGATTAAGCTTCTTGACAATTTGGTGATTTTCAAGTTAGTTGAAAAACAATTTTTTCTTGGCATCTTAGAGATTCTAAAAGAGTTTTAGAATTTAAGTCCTCAATTCTCTCTTAATTTCTATTCTAAATTCATCCCTAATTTAGCTACTCACCAAATCCCACCATCCTGTTCTAAGGCCTGAGAATAGTCGGGAAGACCCTCATGGTGGTTCATATCTAGTTTGTGAGAAGATGGGAGTGGAATTAGTGGTCAATTTGAAGCTACAAAGGTTGTAACTCAAACCCTAATTTTAAAATTATTTGCATGCATGTTTTATCTTAAAAAGAATAAACAACGTACATGCGGAAACAATTTGGATCTTAAGCACTTTAAATTTCATTAATTTTAAAGATAAAAATTTCATTATTTTTTTTTCTTTTGAGTTCAACATGTTGGGAGATTTGAAGTTATGACCTCTTAAATGGTTGAAGCAGATGAACGAAGCGGTTGAAGTAGACAAACAAAACGGCTGAAGCGAAAGAATGAGAGGTAGACGGTGTGACAAACGTGAAATCGAACGAACCGACTAAAGGCAAAGAAAAATATTGAGAAGTAAATGGAACGGTTGAAATGTAAACAAAATCGAAAGAGAGAGAGAGGGAGAGCTAGAAACGAGAGGGACACGAAATTGGAACTTAAAAAAGGGAGAGTTGGAGAAGTAAATGGTGCGACAGACATGAAATCGAAGTTGAAGTTGAAGATTCAAAAGAGGGATGGGAGAGATCGGACTGAGCCATAAAGAGAGACGATAAATGAGGGATAGGGATTGTGAGGAAAGGTGAAACGGTTGCACCACATATTCAAAGACAAAAACCCTAATGCCTAAATTTTCACATATATATATAGCAGTAGATCGGGTTGAGTTGGGTTAACTCGAATTTTTAAAAAATGTAACCCGAGAACTAACCCAATAAAAACATAAAAAATCAAGGGGCTGTTTGGTAGGTAATCTGAAAACAAAATTATGAAAATAAGAGATTCAAAGAAAACATAGTTGTATTTCATGTTTTCAGATATGTGTTTAGTAGCAAATTAAAAAATTAAATTTCAATTTAAACCATTTTTAAAAATGTGTTTGAAAATATATTTAGTTACTCACTAAATACTAGGTTGAGTATGAATTATCACTAAGGGTGTGTTTGGTATGTGATAAAAGTAGAGAGTTGAGTTGAGTTGAGTTGGTAATTATTATCTAGAGAGTTATATGATCTGGGGAGTTAAATTGTCTGTGTTTGTTGTGCAGAGTTGAGTTAAGTTGGTAATTATTGTCTGTGTTTGTTGTGCAGAGTTGAGTTGAGTTGGTAATTATTGTCTGCGTTTATTGTGCAGAGTTGAGTTGAGTTGAGTTGGAGGATCTGATGCAGTTTTTTATGAATGAATTATTCTTTTTTTTTTTTTTTTTATTTCATTCTTTTATTTTTTATTTTTTAGTTTTATGCTTGTACATGTGATTATTTTCAACTATACAACGTATTTTTTCTCAATCATTTATGACATAAACTGAACAATCTTCAATTTTTTTTTTCTCAATTTGTAGAATATAATAGATTATTTTTCAAAACTGTAATAATTCTAATTCTTTCAATCGGTAAACATATCAACAAAATATATTTCATATTTGTTGCTCAACTAATTGGTAAATTATATATTGTTAATATTGTATTATATATATTGAATGTTGTATATATATGTGAAGTATATATATTTCATATTGAATTTTGTATAATATATCCAAAAAAAATCACAAAATATATGTTCTTTTTGATACTTATTGTCACACCCCCCATACCACTCCTTCTTTAGCTGAGAGAAAGGCGTCGATTGCACAGTTACCAACCCTTGGGCTGACACTTACTTAACCTAAATAACCTCTGCGGAATAACTCTGATACCAATTATAATTCATATGCAAACGGGACGTCTTTCAGGCCCACAATTTATTAACTGTACGAAACATAATATGTTTTAGAGTCATTACAACATAGATTTACAAGTCCAGAAGCCCACAACCCTAGCCTTATATGAACAATAGTAACATGTGTACAATCTTAACAGTAACCACCCTAGCAAATGGTTACAAGTCTTTTGGTCCTTTATGGCAAGAGTAGGCGCAGAGCTATCTTCAGAGGATTTGACGCTACCTGTGGGGAGAAAAACAAAACATTTGAAAACGGGGTGAGCTTACGCCAGTGAGTGACCGAGAAAACTAGTAAATTCTCATGCATAATTTCAGAAGATAGTTTATTTTGAAATATAAATTAAATGCACATAAACAATTTCCAAGCGTAATGTATATAAAACTATTTTAAACATAAAACAGTAAAATCATTTCTCAAATCAAAGTACTGTATAATGGTAATAATCCCAACACCAACTGCTAGGTCCAGAGAGAACCTTTTTGTTCAATCTCTGACTTAGTTCACCTGTGGCCACATTAGGTACTACTGCTCAGATACCTTCTCCTTGTACTTCAGTATCGAGCTATTAGGATACCTTCTCCAACGTACTTCAGTATCCCGTTAGTTTGGTACCTTCTCCAACGTACTTCAGTACCAATAGATACCTTCTCCTTGTACTTCAATATCTAGTTGGGTAGATGCCTTCTCCTTGTACTTCGGCATCGTATTTTACCAAAACTATTTAACAACTTTTCTCTTTAAAGCATGAACAGTATAACACATATACAACATGGCTTTAAAGTTGGTAATGCATGCTGGATAAAATACATACACATATGTGGATAGTTTTGCAATAGTAGGCATGCGTTCAACTTACAATTCAAATTTGCTTGGAAACCACTTCATAAAACTAGTAGGCATGAGAATTATTTTCACAAATATGATTTATGTAAATGTTGTAATTGAAAACAGCTTAAAAAACGTTTTAGTTCGAAACATTTTAGCCACTCATCTCGATTTCTTAGGAGCTTTTCACTCTAGTAGCTCCTCGGGCTCCTTTTCACCCCTAGAATCCAGATTCAATTTACAACTTAGATTATTCATAGTTTTGTACCTTATTTTGAAATACTTCCTTCTACAAACTTATTCTAAAATATCTCAGAAAGCTTACCGTAAAATTTCAGCTCAGAACTCCTCGTGATTTGGCCAGAATCATAGAATCTTCAAGACTGGCTCAGACTGATCTGATGGTCTGACCCTTCTGTATTCTTTTTAATCTCCAGCCCGGTTCCTTCGAGTTCTTTCCTCTAGCAGCCCTACTCTGAAAACTAGACTTTCAGAGCTCTCAGATGGCTTTGGAATCACTCCAAATGCACGAGTAAATTGGGAGATCTTCTCATCCAAAATTGATACGTTCTTCTTAACCCTCACTGTTCTCCCTCTCCTTTACGAAATTTATGATTTTGTGATTTGAAAATGAAATCCGTGGGCGTGACGTTCCCTTCAATCGCGTGGGCGTGACGTTCGAATGCAGCACCGGACAAGGCATGGCTGACGCACAGACTGCTCTCGCTCTCTCTCACTTTCTCGCTGGTCCGCTCTCTCCACTCTCGCTCTCTCCCACTTTCTCGCTCTCTCCAACTTTCTTGCTCAATAATCTCGCTTTCTCTACTCTCGCTCTCTCCCATTTTCTCGCTCAAAATCTTGCTCTCAATGATCTCGCTGGTCTCGATCTCAATGATCTCGCTCTCAACGATCTCGTTGATCTCACTCTCAACGATCTCGCTCTTAGCTCATACTTCTTCTTTTGCCATGATGCAAGTCTACTCATGTGTGTCTCTGCTTTCAACAGTCGACATTTCTAGTGAGATTTCCTTCTAGAGCGAGATCCTCATCACAAAATTAACGAAATTCAGCCCACATTTAGTGAGATTTCCTTCTAAAGCGAGATCCTCATCACAAAATTAGCGAGATTTCACTTGTCCAGGGTTAGAGTTTCGACTTATGTACAACCCTTTATACATATTGTTTCCAAGTTTTTCTTTGTTTGTCGAGTTATGTATGTCGAAACTTCAACCTACGACACCCTAATATACATATTGTTTCCAAGTTTTCTTTATTTATCGAGTTCTCAACGTTCGACCTCTACATTAATCCATCCTCAACCTCGACTTCTAGCAAAACAATAATATTTTTCTAATATAAAAGGTCTAATATTTCTCTAATATAATAAGTTTTTGAAAACAATCATATTAATATAAAAGGTACTAGTTTTGAGGGGATAAAAAAGGAGAGTTTTTGAGTGGGTAAAAAAGGTTTTAGTAACCTATAGGTTTTCTTTATGGGCTTAACAAACATGGGTATAAATACCCACCCAACTCAACTCAAACTCATACCCATTTATCAAACACCCCTAATGAATTATGAACTTATTTTATGTTAATATATATTTTTTATAATAATTATTAAGTAATATCATATAATGTATAATATATAATATACTATATATTTTAATTTAACAAAAATAATTATGTGTATAACATGAAATGCTATATTTGTTATTGGTTTTATCATTTTTAATATAATTCTGCATTTTAAAATTTGGATACACTGAAAACATAAAAAAATTGTTATCAAAATTTACACTATTTGGATTATAGAATCCGAAAACAATTTTCAAAAATAGAATTTAGACGGTCAGTCAAATATATATTCGTTGAACATCCGAAAACATAAAAGTTGCCTACCAAACAGGCCTTAACCCAATCCAACCCAACCTAAAATTAAAATTAATCAAATCCAATCCTTATGGGTTGAGTGGTCCAAATTATCGGGTTATTTGAATACCCCTATTCTTAATCAATAATTTATATTTTATGATCGTTAGTTATTCTCGTATTGAAAACATAAACTATAAACCTGAAACTTAGTTGATATATATATTTTTTTTCATAATAAAATATTAAACTAGTGTTTTTTTTTTTTTTATTTTTTAGAATTATTTTCAACCCCTCAAACATCACGTTTTACATTGTTACACGTAATACATTAAAAAGTATGACGTGGCCGTCACTTTCCGGTTCGAGGGTGTGGAAAGCACGGCATGGGAAATACCGTACAGCATTTGAACACGTTGATCACGAACTAGCCAAGTCCAGTTGGGAAAAAAGTTCAATTAATTCAGATTTTAGGAAATTCCCAATTTTTCCCTAGAAAATATGAGTTTATTTTATTTTAGAATAAATTATTAAAAAATACTCATAACCGTTCAATTTATTTAATATAACAACTACGAGATGAGTGATAGCTAAACTCATTTTGGCTATAACATTTAAACTTTGAAATACATCAATTAAACTAAATAAATTATGTTGTAAATTTTTAATTAAATAGTTAAATTTTTTCTTGGGCTAAGTTTATTTTGATCATAACATCTAAATTTTGAAATATATCAACTAAACTAAATAAATTATATTACAAAGTTTTAATTAAAGATTTTTATTAAAACAATCATTTGAATGATTAATTCTGTATGGAGGGTTCTAATTTAAAAGAGATATGAGAAAGTTGATTAAGATCTCCTAGTAAAACAAACTAATTATCTATTACATTATTCATATATCATCTAAATTTAAATTTAAATTTCAACTATATGTTTAAACATATCCATTATCTTGGTTAAAACTTCATATTTCAATGTAATTCTCTATAATTATAATAATAATAAAAAATTAAAAAAAGTAAACGGGATGTGGAATACATCTGTCCCGTTTAGTTCATAAGAAAAATTATTCAACTCCCCATCTAAAGGGAGAATCCCCGACGAGGCAACCTTTGGGGAAAAATAAATATCTACTACTTAGGCTGCATTATTAATCATCTAGTTTTAGAAATTTAAGCCTATATTCTTTTAATTTCTTACAATAGTTTGTATATTTCTTAAATAAAATAGTTGAATTCTTATCCAAATTCTAAAAACAAAAACAACTTTTTGAAAGTTACTGCTGCAATTGCTTGTTTTCTTAATATTAAATCTATAAACACTACTTCTATCCATTAGGTTTTTTATGTTTTGTTGTTTACATTTTAAAATTGTTTTCAAAATCAAAGCCAAACTTTGAAAACTTTTTTTTAAAAAAAGTTGAAACCAAAAAAATACTTTTCAAGGACTTGTTATTGTTTTTTTAAATTGGGTAAGAATTCAAATGTTTACCTAAAAAATATGAAAACCATGAGTAAGAAATTAGGAAAAAAACAAGCAAAATTTTAAAAAACAAAAAATCAAATGGTTATTAAATAAGACCTTAATTTAAAAAATTGGCTCATTTTTTTAAAACATAGAAGTAAACAACAAATTAGTACATTTATGGATGAAATGACTGTTTATTGACTTAATTTTCAAAACTAAAAACTAAAACCACTAGTTTATAAAACAGAATCTATTTATTTTAGTTTTCAAAACTTGACTTAATTTTTTTAAAGTAGATAACAAAATAAGTGTTACCAAACTGGATTTTAGTCTTTTCTCTCTCTCAATTTTTTTTTTTTTTTGAAAAGAAATTCAAGTTGAACTCAAGAGGCAAATAAAATAAGAAGTCACCAAAAATTACATCCATAACTCAACTCAAGAATAAAAAATCCAACTATGCCCAACATCTTTCAAATTGGAAGAGTAAAACAAAACCAACAAAACCACACAAAGGCAACAACATAACAAGCTACCCAATGAGCAATTCTATCATACATGAGACAAAACAAGAGGGAGACAAGACTCAACGGATTCCGAATATCGTCCTGTCCATCCTTTACCTTAATAAAATTTAACGAGTAATTGTTAATCGAGTTTACTACTTCCCTAGCATCAAATTCAACCAAAATAGGAGAAAAAGGCAAGTTAGAAGAGGATAAAAAAAGCTAAATCATCGACAGTTGCTTAAGCTTCAAGCAAGTTGATAGACCACTCATACAGAATCTTCCTAAAACCCAAACCCATACCGTTCACAAAAAAAAAAAAAAAAAAAAAAAAAAAAAAAAAAAAAAAAGTCAAGTCAAAACCTAAAAGTAAAAACGAACTGAAAAAAGAAACTTAAAAACGAACGCCACGAAATACAGATCAACGACCAATAGAATTCATGGCCTACGGATTTCCTCAGGATTTTTCTTCTTCCAAATCGGCAAAGCAGAGTAAAGTTCCTTCCTTCCTTCTCTCATGAAAACGACTTCTCTCTGTCTCTCTCCGTTGCTTTCAAAGTCCCCAAGAAAATCTCTTGTCGAATGTATTGTGGAAATGCTCTTCTCTTCCTCACCTCAAATTCATTTCGCGGCTCAAATTTGCAAAACCCCAGTTCTTCCCTTCCGCCATTGTTTTTGCTAGAAGATTTTTCCGCCAAATGCAGCGGTTTCTTCATCTCTTCTTGTTTCGTTTTCAACTGATTTCTTCTCTTTGAGTGATTTTTTTAGTTCCACTTTCTATTGCTTATGCCATGACTGCGCTAACGTCGATCCACCTGTTTCGTCAGAATCACACAGCGGTTACTGTTGCTTTTCAGCAGTTTGTTCAGACTATCAATGGCGTTAATCATCCCAGTGGTGCGCAGAGGAGGATTCGTGTTGTTAAAACCAAGAAGAATGTGAAGAAACCTAATATTCTCGAGGTTTCTTCTCCTTCTACTGCTGCTAAAATCAGTGTCAGTACCAGTGGTTCACTCGCCTCTGAGACGAAGGCACAACCCAAGCGGCTTCCTCCGGGGGAGTCAGAAAAAAAGAAGAAGAATGATAGAGAGGTTAACGTACAAGGTATTTATCAGAATGGGGATCCTCTTGGCCGGAGAGAGCTGGGGAAATGTGTGGTCCGGTGGATTGGGCAGGCCATGCAAGCTATGGCTTCCGATTTTGCCTCTGCGGAGGTTCAGGGAGATTTCTCTGAACTCCGGCAGCGGATGGGACCGGGGCTTACTTTTGTGATTCAAGCTCAGCCGTATTTGAATGCGGTGCCTATGCCTCTTGGACTTGAAGCCGTCTGTTTGAAAGCTTCTACTCATTATCCGACTCTCTTTGACCATTTCCAGAGGGAGCTCAGGGATGTCCTCCAAGATCTCCAACGCAAATCGCTGTTTCTTGATTGGCGCGAAACTCAATCATGGAAGCTCCTCAAGGAGCTCGCTAATTCAGGTTCCTTCTCCATCTCTTAAGTACAACACATCTGTTTCTTACAAGAAAGTGATGTTCTGTTAATCTGTTTTGGTAGAATTCGATTGGATTAATTCAGAACTGTTTCCTTCTCGAGAACTGTTGCAAAAGTAAAGAATTAAATTGAGTTCTATTGAAACACTAAATAGTATTCAAATAACAAAGGTTTCCATTTGAATCATTCTTTATCAAATAATTTTGAAATATAAGTAAAGAATTCCAAATCCTGTGGTTCTAGATGGACCCATAAAAATATATTCATTTATATGTTCGATTAGGAACATGTTGCTTGACTGGGAACTGACATGGTGCATTTGCAGTTCAGCACAAAGCTATAGCACGTAAGATAAGCCAGCCAAAGGCTGTCCAAGGCGTTTTAGGGATGAACCTGGAGAAGGCCAAGGCCATACAGAACAGGATCGATGAGTTTGCGAACCGCATGTCTGAATTACTTCGCATTGAAAGAGATTCTGAATTGGAATTTACACAAGAGGAGTTGAATGCTGTTCCTACACCAGATGAGAGTTCAGATAATTCCAAACCTATCGAGTTCTTAGTCAGCCATGGCCAAGCTCAGCAAGAACTCTGTGATACCATATGCAACTTGAATGCAGTTAGCACGTCTACAGGTCTATCTAATGATTTCATTTTATAAAGGTGTTTCAAGCAATTTGTTTTCTTCAAATTTTGAACTCAGCTCTACTTGAACTATTTATTCTCCAAAATGCTAGACAAGTTTTTAATCGTATGATCAACTTTTATTGATATTCAGGATTAGGGGGGATGCATTTGGTATTATTCAGGGTTGAAGGAAACCATAGATTACCGCCTACAACCCTTTCACCAGGAGATATGGTTTGTGTGAGAGTTTGCGATAGCAGGGGTGCTGGTGCAACTTCTTGCATGCAAGGGTTTGTCAACAATCTGGGGGATGATGGATGCAGCATCACTGTAGCTCTAGAATCTCGTCATGGTGACCCTACCTTCTCTAAGCTCTTTGGAAAGACTGTGCGTATTGACCGTATTCCAGGATTAGCTGATACTCTCACTTATGAGGTACTAGGCGAATGTTTATTACTTGATTCAATGAATATACTTGTACCGCATTGTTATCTTCAATTTTGTTTTGTATTAAAGGAAAAATGTTATATCTAAAGTTCATTTACAGCGCAACTGTGAAGCATTGATGTTGCTTCAGAGAAATGGTTTACAAAAGAAAAATCCTTCTATTGCTGTAGTGGCTACATTATTTGGTGATAAAGAAGACATCAAGTGGATGGAAGATAATAACTTGATAGATCTAGCTGATACCAACCTGAATGGCATAGTTCTCAATGGAGATTTCGATGATTCACAGAAAAGTGCAATTTCACATGCTTTGAATAAAAAGCGGCCCATATTGATAATCCAAGGGCCGCCTGGTACTGGAAAAACAGGTCTGCTAAAGGAGCTTATTGTACTTGCTGTTCAGCAAGGTGAAAGGGTTCTTGTAACTGCACCTACTAATGCAGCTGTTGACAACATGGTTGAAAAACTCTCGAATGTTGGGATAAACATTGTTAGGGTAGGAAATCCAGCACGGATATCTTCAAGTGTTGCGTCCAAGTCTTTGGCTGAAATTGTAAACTCTAAACTTGCAAGTTTTAGAACAGATATTGAAAGGAAGAAGGCAGATTTAAGGAAAGACTTGAGACACTGTTTAAAGGATGATTCATTGGCTGCTGGCATACGCCAGCTTCTGAAGCAGCTTGGGAAGTCATTAAAAAAGAAAGAGAAGGAAACTGTGAAGGAAGTACTCTCAAATGCACAAGTTGTTCTTGCTACAAACACTGGAGCAGCTGATCCTTTAATTCGGAAGTTGGAGAAATTTGATCTAGTTGTTATTGATGAGGCGGGTCAGGCAATTGAACCAGCTTGCTGGATTCCAATATTGCAGGGACGCCGTTGTATTCTGGCAGGTGACCAATGCCAACTTGCTCCTGTGATTTTGTCTAGAAAAGCCTTGGAAGGTGGTCTTGGAGTGTCATTGCTGGAACGAGCTTCAACCTTGCATCAGGGGGCTCTAACCACAATGTTAACAATACAATACCGAATGAATGATGCAATAGCTAGTTGGGCTTCAAAGGAAATGTATGATGGAATGTTGAAGTCCTCACCAACAGTCTCTTCTCATCTTCTTGTCAACTCTCCATTTGTCAAGGTACCATACTCCAAGATTACTGTAGTGCGCTCTTGCATTCTTGTCTAGACATTCATGTTGGTGAAGGTCCTATAGTTATATTATATACTTCTAAGAAGATGATTCTGCTTTGTAAAAGATCTTCTGACTTGTCATTTTTTTACTAATGCCTTTCAAGTAACCCATACAAATTTGTAGAGATTTGTACACTAGTCTATTTTGATTACATTGTTGATAAATTTAATTCCAAAAATGAGTCCAAAGACTTCTAAGTGATGGATAGGTCTGTGAGAATCTTCTACTGGTAAACTTTTTTTTTTTAAAAAATAAATAAATATGTTATTATAATAATAATTATTTTAATAATGGTAAAAACCAAGTTAGCTTATTTATGTCAACTGATGGGCCTGTCTCTTCAAGATAATCGATTAACAAAATTTAGACCCATGGCTTCAAAGATATTGTTGGAAAATCTCGCTCCATAGCTCAGTGTGCTATTGCAACTAAAATGAACTATGTAATGGTCTTTAGAAAGTTTAATCTCTCTTTAGTCTTTGCTATTTTTTTTCCCTTCCGTCATTTTCCTATTCTACCTCTTGAATTTAGATGGCCTCGCCTGTATTTAAATATTTGTGAACAGTAGTCTCTTCCACTAAGATGGCCTTGTAACCCGGGTATCCTCCACACATATAAGAGCATGAATCTAGCCTTTGCTGCATCCGTTTGTTTTTTCTCTTTTTGCTGTCTTCATGAAGATTAGTGTGTATTTGTTTCTACACTCAAAGAAGTTATGTATTTCAATGCAGTATCCATCCTGGATATTTATCTTTTGTGTAGTTTTATATGGAGTCAATAATAACTATATATTTCTCTTATTGTATAATAAAATTCCACAAATGTCCAGGAACGTTACGGTCCAGGTTCTTTTACATCTTTATTCTTTTGAAAGCCTTGTCCGTGTGATACTTAGCAACTGTTAATCTACTTTGTATTGATGCAGCCAACATGGATAACTCAGTGCCCATTGCTGTTGCTTGACACTAGAATGCCATATGGTAGTTTGTCAGCTGGTTGTGAAGAGTACTTGGATCCAGCTGGTACAGGCTCATTATACAATGAAGGCGAGGCAGATATTGTCGTGCAGCATGTCTGCTCATTGATTTATTCTGGTAAACATTCTATATGTCAATACAGATAATATTATGCTTTAGTGCGTATTATAAGGAGCTTAGGGGACCAAATGATTGCGAACATAGAGGTTCGGTGAATGGAAGTTGGGGAAGTTGTATAGATTAGTTCTCTATGAACTTTCAAATTTTTAGGTGCCAAGAGAAAACAAAAAAGATAAATTATGTTTGATATTCTCTCTGATGTTAATTGGGGAGTGTTCCTTATCTGACACAGACAATAACCAAGTATAAAGGATTCACGTGTAGCAGCACTCAATCTAAATATTGTTGAATGACAACTATTTGTAGATTCAACTATAAAGAAAAGTGTTTTATGTACACAAAATCAGGTTCCTCTTTCACCCATATCCACGAATTGAGTGCCATGCCTTAGAGACCAATGAAAAACGTTACTTTATTCAGATCTTGAGCTAGGTTGGAAATGAAAGGCCAATTTAATTGGATCTTGAGCTAGGATCTTGAGCATGGATTTGGTCCTAGCCTTGTATTGGTATGCTTGAAGTCTTTTCTTTGTTTCCTCTCATGTACTTTGAGCATTAGACTCTTTTATTATATCAATGAATATTTTCGTTTCTGTTTCAAGAAAAAAAAAAAAAACGAAAGGCCAATATATACCTGGGATTTGTTGAGGAGTTAATAGAACGTGGAATTAACGAGGAGACTACCACATTCTTCTTTCCAGGCTTTATAAGGAGGAACAATCCAATATTATGGAGGGATGACCATTATATAGTTTCTCTAGACTCTTAACATTTAGATTTCATTTGAAACTAGAGTCTCAATCCCACCTTTTGCTTTCTTCACTCTGCCACCTTTCTAGAGTAACCTAGGCTGGGAAATAGTCCTCAAAATCAGCAATGGCAGATCATGAATTTCTAAGCTGACTTTAGTTGAGTGATTGTTGTTTGGATAAAAAGACTGGAAAAGTTCTTTGTAATTCTATAAGGCTCTTTGGATATTTAATTCTCATAGCTGCTCCTTCCATTACAAATCCAACGTATGCTTGAAATGGATGCTTGAAAATACATACTACTCAACGAGAGAATTCAAAAGCATCTAGAGGTGGAACAATGAATTTTGTGAGACCTGGTATGAAGATGCCATTGATCTAACTAACAAGGACAAGAAACCAATCAGTCTTTAGTTTAAATAGCTTCTAGAACTGCCAGGGTTTGACCTGGTGGTCTAACAGCCATGAAAATAATAAAGTTCTTAGAAGGGTTGGGTTAAAGGCATAGTGACCACTTATCTATGATTTAATATTCATCAAGTTTTCTGGAAAATCAGATATAGTGGGTTGGGCGGTTGTTTTGTGAGAATAGTTGATGCACACTCAAGCCTAGATTGAATGTACAGCAAAGAAAATAAAACAACAACAACAAAAAAAAAAAAAAAAAAAAAAGAACAAATAGCATCCTCCTAGCTGTTGGACCAAGTAGTTCAATTTCCTTGAAAAATGGATACACAGAAGGGAAGGGTCATGAACAGTCTAGTTAATACTCTCAAACTTTTCATACGTGCTTTTTTAGATCTTTCAGCCTAAGCCTGAATTTTTCATAAGTTTCCGTACTTTCCTTTTTAGAAGATCTTTCAGCCTAAGCCTAGAATTTTTCATAAAATTCTTGAGGCTAAGCTTGGAAATCTTACATTATGGTATATTCTTTGTCATGACCTTTTTTTAATACATTTCGTGAGGAGTTAATAGAATAAGGTGCTCGATTTTATTAGATTTCAAGATTGCAGAGAGACAATTGACTATCGAGGACCTCTTTCTCCATTCGTCTTTTTAGAGAATGAACTTTTTTTGTGGCATACAGGGGTATGCTATTTTATGGGGTCTTTGGGGAAAGAAAACTGATAGAATCTTTAGGAGTTGGGAACTTGGGAGAGGTCTTCAAGTGATGTTTGGTCCATTATTAAATTGTATGTTTCTCCATGGGCTTTTGTGACTAAGTTAAGGCTTTCCCTAATTATTTCCTTAGTCTTTTTTTTACTTCTCTAAAGCCTTTTTGCAAGCTTGCACCCTTTTGTAGGCTTTCTTTTTTGTATGTCTATGTATTTTTTTTTCCCGATGGAAGTGTGGTTTTTCATTAAAAAAAATGTTGAAAACTATAAGGTACTTAAGTACCTTGGAGAACCACACCCCAAAAGCTAGCTATTGGTATGGGAGAGCCGAACCACGTAAGTACCACATTGGTCATCCAATACTACCTTGGTTCCTAACAATATCCCGGACGTCGGCTACTCTGGCGGTACTTCACTCGGCCACACCTGGTTAGAACCCTCCGCCGGTTCCATGCTGGAATGTCAACAATTGGCTCTGATATCATTGTTAGGTACTTAAACACCTTGGAAAACCACACCCCACAAGCTAGCTATCGGAGTGGGAGAGCCAAACCATTTAAGTACCACATTGGTCATCCTATTCTAACCAATGTGGGACAAAGGCATCCCATACTACCTTGGTTTCTAACAATGCCCCATCCCCAAAAATCTGACATCTTGGTGGCTACTCTGACGGTACTTCACTCAACCATAAATTTATGTATACAGCTTCCACTCGGGACCAATATCCATAATGTTTTTCATATATCTCAATTGAAAAAAAAAAATAGGAGAGCAGAGGATTGTATACCCATAATTCCTGAAGTTGAGGACTTTGAATTAATGTGCAACCGGAAATGCTGTTGGAAAAAAGATGGAATTCAAACATGGAAAAAGAAGAGGCTCTGATTAAATGGCAGGACCAACTGAAATCTGAGGCTACATGGGTTGAAATGAATACTTTGAAATTGCAGTTTCCTGACTTTTACCTTAAGGACTAGGTGAGTTTTGCAGAAGGGGGTATTGTAAGACCCCAAATCATTCACATGTACCAGAGAAGGGGCTTAAAGGGAAAAACAAATATGAAAGGAAAACAAATAGGAGGGCAGAGGGTTGTATACCCACAATTACCAAAGTTTTCAGAGGATGCTGAAATTAACGTGTAGCTGGAAATGTTGTTGGGAAAACGATGGAATTCAAACACGGAAAAAGAAGAGGCTCTGATTAAATGGCAGGACCAACCAAAGTCCGAGGCTACGTGGGTTGAAATGAATCCTTTGAAATCATAGTTTCCTGACTTTTACCTCGAGGACAAGGTGGGTTTCGCAGAAGAGGGTATTGTAAGACCCCAAATCATTCACACGTACCAGAGAAGGGGCAAAAAGGGAAAAACAATTATGAAAGGATAACTAATAGGAGGGCAGAGGGCTATATACCCACAATTATTGAAGTTGTCAGAGGATTTTGAAATTAATGTGCAATCGGAAATGATGAAGGGGGTATTGTAAGACCCCAAATCATTCACACGTACCAGAGAAGGGGCAAAAGGGGAAAAACAAATATGAAAGGATAACTAATAGGAAGGTAGAGGGCCGTATACCCACAATTACCGAAGTTGTCAGAGGACTTTGAAATTAACGTGCAATCGGAAATGATGCTGGAAAACAATGGAATTCAAAATGGAAAAAGAAGAGGCTCTGATTAAATGGCAAGATCAACCGAAGTCCGAGGCTACATTGGGTTAAAATGAATACATTAAAATTGCAGTTTCCTGACTCTTACCTTGAGGACAAGGTGAGTTTTGCAGAAAGGGGTATTGTAAAACCCCAGATCATTCACACATACCGGAAAAGGTGCAAAAGGGGGAAAACAAATAGGAAAGGAAAACTAATAGGATGGTAGAGGGTTGTATACCCACAATTATCGAAGTTGTCAGAGGATTTTGAAATTAACGTGCAACTGGAAATGTTGTTGGGAAATTGATGGAATTCAAACACGGAAAAAGAAGAGGCTCTGATTAAATGGCAGGACCAACCGAAGTCCGAGGCTACATGGGTTGAATTGAATACTTTGAAATCATAATTTCCTGACTTTTACCTTGAGGACAAGGTGAGTTTCGTAGAAGGGGGTATTATAAGACCCCAAATCATTCACACGTACTAGAGAAGGGGCAAAAGGGGAAAAACAAATATGAAAGGGACGTGAGGTATAGACTTGGAGGTTGCTATGTGTGGTGGGGACCAGCGGGTAGGGGTTAAGAGAGGTTTGTGATAATCCATTGGGGGTGTGATCATTTTGGAGTTTGCTGAAGCTTGTGGAGAGGGAGGTGCTCTCAGAACCTGCCTTTATCCTTTTCTTGATTTCTTTCTTTGTTCTTCATTTAATGTTCTCTGTTATATTTTGATTAATGAACTATATTGTAATTGCTGGTTGAACTCTTGGAATATCATAAACAGGGGAGTTGATCCCTGTTCTTGTCCTTTGTTGAGTATTTTCTGGGTCAGGAGGTCTTGGATACCGAACAAAAACACTTCTAGTCCTTGAACTTCACAATTTAGTCCTCAAACTTTTCTGTTTCAAGTTAGTCGCCATACTTTCATATTTCTAACAATTTATCATGAATTTGTTTTGTTAAATTTAATGAACTCGGTGATCAAATTTGTTTATAAACTATAAAGGATAAGTCATTACATAATAAAAATTGACACGTAAGTTTGAGAAGATTTTTCGCGATAGAAACTAAATTGACACAAATTTCAAAGTGTAGGAACTACATCGTACTAATCAAAGTTTTGGAACTAAATTATTACAAATTTAAAAGTACACGGACTAAATTGTTTCCAACTAAAGTTTAGAGACTAACTTATTACTTCTATGAAAGTTTAGGACCAAGTGTTTTTATAACCAAAGTTAAAAAGCATTTCAACTCTAATCAAATGGAGTTTTTAATTATCTATTTTTTTTATTGTTTCCCTTGGCTTTTCTTGTTTTAGTTTTGTCTTTCCCCTCGTTTTTGTTTGTATAACCTTTTTCATTAATAAAAACTTCATGAATTTGTTGCTTATCTTAAAAAATCTCCCATGCACTAAAGACTACAGAACAAAGACCACCAAGATTGATGTAGCGTAAAGTAATAAATGAGAGAAATTTCCAAAAATAAAATCAAAATCTTTATTAATGAATAAAAAATTATCAATACAAGAAGACAATCCCTCTGTTTATGGAGAATTGGAAAGCAAACTAATCATAATACTAATTAATCAAGAAACTAATCCTAATCCTAATCAATTAAGAATTTGACCAAGATACCTTAATTTATCTTAATCTTACTGCATCAAAGATCCTCAATTTTTTTCGAGGATAAATGACCAGAGTAATAAGGATGAGAACCATAAATCCCTAAGAACTGAATAAGTTCCCTTAAGCAAGGATCTGTTGAGTAATGATAAAAGTATCTGTAATCACCACACTAACTGACAGGTAATTCTCCTCCCATATTTGAAGGCCCGCAATCCTTGCATGATGGTTTGGTGTTCATGCAAGGATAATTTTAACTTCGGCTCCATATTTATCATTGCTTGTCTATTGGTTGTGGAATAGAGTGCACCATCTGAGATTTCACAACTTCACCCATCAACGCATACTTTTGGAAGCATTTGGATCATTAGATATAATTTTTTTATTTCTTGTTTTGATAGGAATTTATGGTGTTTAAATGGTTTTAATCGTTTTGTACTTCCACCTTGGATGAAGATGAGTTATTGACACTGCCTGTTCTAAATCTGGTCGCAGGTGTCAGTCCAAGAGCAATCGCAGTGCAATCTCCTTATGTTGCTCAAGTACAGCTATTGAGGAACAGGCTTGATGAAATTCCTGAAGCTGCTGGTATTGAGGTAGCAACTATTGATAGCTTCCAAGGCCGAGAGGCAGATGCAGTGATCATATCAATGGTAAGATACACATGATTCACATTTAGGAGCTTTGAAATTAAATTCAGCAGGTGAGTTTTGGAAGCCCCATTCTGGATAGGAAGGGGGCAGATAGAATTAATCGGACTTTGGAGCTGGGGGATCCTTTAGAAAAAAAAAAATCTATCTGCCCCCTTCCTATCTGAATTCTTTCAAGTTTTTCACAAAGGGATGCCCAATTTTCTACCTCCAAGTAAAAGAAAATAAAAGAAAAAAGAGCCTCTTCTAATCTCGAGATCCCAAGTCTGACGGTCCCATTTCGAACGATCTACTATATTGGCTTCTTTCTTTGTGGAAAGGGAGTGTATCTGGAAATTTCTCTTATAAAGGCCTTGAATCTGCCCAAACATCCTCTCAAGAAGGGGGTTTACTTCTATTTCCCACCATAAACTTCGTAAGCCTGAAAAACAACTCTTTGGTATTACTTTTACTAATGTCTACCCTGTCTTCCTCCAGCTTTTATTTAATCTGCTTGGTCATCCACGAACCACCCGTTTGAGCCCCAACCATAGATCGTTACAATCACTTTCCTCCACAAGAAATTTCTTTCTTGAGTGAATCTCCAACGTCATTTCATTAACAATGAAATATTTCTTTGAGAAAAGAAACCCATGCCAAGCCCATCCTAAACCAAAGGAAGCGAGGTCACCTTCCAATTAACCAAGTTGCTTCTCGGTTTATAGGTCTCATCACTCCAAACAAATCTCTCATTAACTATGGCTTGTAGTCTCAACCAATGTTCTAAAATGCTACAGAGGCAGCCTTGAGGCTTTTCCTCTTCAAGAGGCGAGGCATAAGCCTCTTCAAGAGGCGAGGCATAAGCCTCAAGGTGGTATGAGGCATAAGCCTCAAATAGTGAATTAAAAACATTTTTACAAAACCTAAATTGGTATAACCAAGTACTGTTAAACATGATAGTGATATAAAAATGTAAAAAGAAGCTTCACCCCCAAAATTTTCACTTAATAAAAAATTCTAAAAGGACATCTTCATCATTACTATTACTATTATTATCATTATTAGAAGGATTAATTTATACTATAAATTTCTGCTTCAACATTCTTAAGGTCGCAATAGTAAAAGTAGTCCTAGTTCAAATTGTCGCAACTCAAACCTTAATATTTTTGAAGAATTAGGCATATCACTAATATTTTTCTAATCACTGGGAAAGGCATAGGATTTTAAGCCTCAATGCCTTTTCACAAAGGCGCAAGCCTCTTTTGTGAGAGGCATAAGTCTCTTATGGCAACAAAGGCGTAAGTCTCAATGCTAAAACTTAGAGCCTTGCCTCAAGGTCGATAGCTTTTTAAAACATTGGTCTCAACATGACTTTGAGAAAGAAAAAAGGTAGATAGGAAGGCTGTGCAATACAGCTTGAATTATGAAGTTAATTTGCCACCTTTAGAATGGAGAAGACCCTGCCATTCGTCTAATTTTGCCCTTTAGCTTATCAAGCAATTGCTTCCAAAAGGCACATCTCCTTTGATTCCTCCCAAGAGGAAAGACAAGATAAAGTGGAAGAGTGTCCACTTTACACCCAAAATTATAGCCTTCTCTATCACCTTGTCAACATTATGATAGAACCCAAATATTTTGAGATATAATCGGTAACTAAAATACAAGATAAACCAAATTATTCAAGGCACTTTGGACCCTCTCAATCTTGAGGTCATACTCAAGCCCTAATTCACTCACCAAAATATTGCCTAACCTTCTCATTCCCCTCCCCTTTTGTTTATAACCAAGGAGTATGACAAACTCTCTAACTATTTACTAATATACCCTTAATATCCCTCTAACACCCAAATACCATTCCTAACACATTAATGCCAACATTTTTTTTAGATAAGAAACAGAAGATATATTATGCACAGAACGGCTCAAAAAATACAGCCTAAAGGCGGGCAAGAGGGAAGAGGGAACCCCCTCCCTTAATGCCAATCACACTCCCATCCCTTAATGCTAATCACACTCCTGTCCTAGTTAGTCACATGGGTCCAGCATTATATTTTCTCTTAACTAATTTCCCCATTTCTTATCCTCCTAATTCTATTTCATAGCAATTCTAAAAAATCCTTGCTGCACTTTCTTGGATCTTATCTAAAGAAGGCTTATCTGTTAATCCATGATTAGATCATGTTCCTTTAAAAACTTTCTTTCCCTTGCTGCACCAGTCAAGAAGTTCCAAAAGTAGGTTATGATGGAAGTTTGCTGGAATGATGATAGGGTGTGATTTTGGGATGACTATTGGCTTCTTCCATCTCCTTTGTGCATAGAGCTACCAAAATTTTATGCCGTTACTTGATCTAAACGATGTACTATTAGAGACTGCTGGGGGAAAAAAGCGAAGGGTCTCAACCGGAACTTGAATAAAAGTGAGAAGAATTGTTAGCTCTAACTGTGAAGCTAATGGATATTTGTTTGATCGGTATATTGTAAGGAGGCTTCTCCACATTTGCAGGATTGTTCTGTCATGTCATTCTTTATATAAAATTATATTTATGGAAAAAAAGCTGTCTTGATTTTGATGTTTATGAAAGGATTACATGTAGCATTCAAGATGTCAATACTACTTTTAGAGTGGAAAGTTTATACGACGTTCTTTGCTTATTTTATCAGGTAAGGTCCAACAATCTTGGTGCTGTTGGATTCTTGGGAGACAGTCGGCGGATGAATGTGGCCATAACAAGGGCAAGAAAACATGTAGCACTGGTCTGCGATAGCTCGACGATATGTCAAAACACATTCTTGGCGAGGCTATTACGTCATATACGTTATTTTGGAAGAGTGAAACATGCAGAACCAGGTAATTTTGGAGGATCCGGTCTTGGAATGAATCCAATGTTGCCATCCATTAATTAGAGCATTGTGTGGCCGTTGAAGTTTGCTTTCAAGCCAAGGAAAGATACATTGTGTTCATACTTGATTGTTGTCCTCTTCATCCTCAGTTCCCATGTACAGCATTCCTTTTGCCTTAGAAAAGAAAACCAGCCAAAACTATTGTGCATTGATAACTTGTATATAAATTTTGAGATTATAATGACAAATTTATATAGAATCATTGAAGTTTGGGGAGTTTAACCCCATGTTGTATTCAGAAATGGGACATAACATTGATCAAAGAGGTTGTTTTATTTTATATAGGATTGGATTACTTTGGGTGCTAAGTAATTCAATCAAATGTTTTGATAGTTGTAGGAATAATGTTGGCATGTTTGGGAGTGAGTTTAGGGAAAAAAAGAAAATGATTTGCTTAAGGTGATCTATGAAAATTGATCTATACTCTTTGAAAATACTCCCCTCTCATCGACCTCTAACCCTCATCCTATAACCTTCTATCAGCATGCTTTCTCCCGACGACTTCGATAAGCACGAGGATTGAGAATATCTTGAATACAGATGATGGCCACAAGAAAATTGACAATTAGATAGTTGTACAATTAAAATTTCCTAAAAGCTCGAAATTGCCCTTAAATTAAAAAACCCTAAAAGCTTAAATTTGTTGTTTCTTTAGCTTGTCGTTTTCACTTTCTCCCTTGTGCGGTGGCTACTCCTCGGTGGCCATGGCTTTGAACGGCGAATAAGGCTGGCGACACTTTGATCGGCGACTAAGACCGGTGTCTAAGATCGAAGCTTAAGAGTGACGATTATGACCAAAGACCAAGAACGGCGACTAAGACTTGTGACCCTTCAACCATCGTAAGGAACTTAAACCTTTATTTGGATTTAGGAGAAAATTTCTAACATTTGGATTATTTACTGGTTTGACTGATTTTTGCTTTGATTTTTGTTGATTTGCTTAGGTCTTCTCATTATCTAAATTTATCTTGGCTTCCAAAATACAAGAGTTGAGTTCCTTTTGTTTTGATTCTTGAGAATACTGTTGTTGGTTGGTTTTATTTTGCAAAAACAGAAGTTGCTTTGCATTTATATGCTCCACATTCACATTTAGGTGTTGTTTTGTGTCTTCTAAGACTCACACCTATCTTCCAACATAAAACTTGCGACCACACCAAAAACTTGCCAATAGCCCATTCTAACTCATTATGACACATATTTATATGTTTTAAGTGATGTAAATATGCATTTTAGGTGATATAGGGAGTTTGCTGGGTATTTTTATTTTTATTTTTTTATTTTTTTATTTTTTATTTATCTTGCATAACTATCTCGCTTGCAACTATGTTCCGACATCCAAACTTGGAACACATAATCCCAATGCAATTTTATATCTACTTTAGGTGATTTAGATTGGGTAGAACATGTTTTTGGGAGTTGGGAAAGGCCACTAAAGACTGATCTATCGTGGGATTTCCATATGCATTGTAGGTATGTTAAATATATTACTAATATTTTTATATTCAAAACTTCAAAAAAATTATTTGTGTTATTACTCTCTATAATAGGTTTGAGCGTATAAGTCCATATCAACCATATGCAGTTGTCTTGCAAACAAAATAAATTCCAATGCCATCCCTCGCATGCTTAGGTGGTCTTGTGACAAGTCATCCTCATCTCATTTTATACACGACCAAGTTTTTGACTCAACTAAGGTAAGCAAATATTACTGTTTATATTAATTTACTATGTTTCTTGTACTTACCTTCTCCTTTTTTATCTAGTTGAAAATTAAAATGCTTCTTGACATGACACAAGATGAGAAGATTTCAATGGGTGGAACTCCATCCTTTGAGTTTGATGTTATTAAGGGTGAGACACCTCTACCTCATACCCGCTAATGAAGCGAAAACAAAAGTCGAAATAAAAAATGAAAAAGTCTGTTAAGAACCTTGAGGATTGTGTCATAATGGTCTAGAAGGAACTTAAGGAACTGAAACTGATACTATCGACCATAATAAAACAACTTGGAATAGAAAAACAGGTATGTGATTCTTAGAAAAACAGAAGTAGTTAACATTATTATTTTTAACTACTAAATCATGTTGATACTCAGCAGGCCAACGAAGAAAAAGTTCCAGAATTTGACGACTTGATGAAGAATGATATGCAAAATGAGCATAAGGATGTTCAAGATCACGATGTGGACACAATGAGTACACCTTCTTGGTTGAAGATGCTGAAGGAAAATCACAGTGAAGTTCAAAATGAGGTGGAACAACCATCACGATCTTGGACAGTGAAGTTCAAATTGAGGTCGAACAAAAACTGTGGTTTGATTAAAGCAACTGCTTCTGACCTTGATTGCCTTATGTTAGTACCTCAGTTAAGTGTCATATGGATTCAGGCGTAACAGAGATTGCACCTTCATCATGTATATGTCCATATGTCTGTCCCGCATGTAAAAGCATGCAAGTGTTTACATCTGTACTCCAGGCCGAAGACTTCAAAAGATAATTCCCAATGTGATCTAGTCATTTACAATCAGATGCATGAATACCAAAAAGTGAATTAGACATACTTAAAGTTTGGATATCACACAAACATACAGACAATGAGTTATGAGACACGATTATGTCACAGGTGGTTGACAAACAAGGTGTTACTATACTTATTATTATTATTATTATTATTTTATGATGGCAGTTAATTGATTTTGACAATAATGACAAATGTATTTTGTTCGCATTTAGCATTTGGATGCTCTGTTTTTATTTATTCGCTTAAAGATTAAGGCGACTAAACTTTCTTGTGCAAATAACTTTCACAACTATAAACACAGTGTTCATGGTTTGTACATTCACACTACTAATATATACCCCATTAATTGGTAGTTAGACCGGTTTATTATTAATATATTTATGCGTGTTTGCAATGACAGTTAGTTGCAAAATGCCCCTATATCAACAATGTCTCGAGGAGAAGCGTACATTTGACTGGCACGAAGAATGTCGGTTGGTTGATTATGTGATTGGGGCGAAGGTAGATTTTAAGGATGCTTGGATGTTGATTATATGGATTCACCATTCAATATCCATCAAAATCATTGGGTTTTATAATGTTTGGATTTACTTAATTGTCAAATCAAGTTTTTTTCCTTTCAACTTTTGGCTAGCTGAGACATATTTAACTCTGCCTTCTCCTTTCTGATCTTCTGTTAAAATATTTGTTTGTTGTAGGATGTCATACGATTCACTATTCATCTCAACTGGCTCCCATGCAGAAGTATCGTCTTTTAAATCATATGATTCCAATATAGTTGGAGTGGCCCCTATCATGTTATCGCACAAACCAACTTGAACTTCATTCTAATGCATCCATTGCAATTGGAACATTTAAGTTATGTACTTGGTTGCTCCTAGATATTGAATTATAACCCGTATTGAAATCTTTCTTACTTTCACCTTGATTGCTCCTAGGTTCAAATGAGAGGTACGTGCATAGTTATTGTATCTTTTTCTTTAGAATAATTAGAAAAATTTAGAGGAAAATGTGTTAAGTTGATATGAAATTCATAACAAATAATTCTACTATGTGTTCATATGTTTACAAAACTCATAATCTTGGAAATTATAAAATTGGTCATTGTTGAACGTAGGATTTGAATGAAATGAAGTAAAAATGGCCAAAGAAGCAAAAGCTGCAACCTTGAACACATAGAAGAGATCAATCTAGAGATAGAACATTGTGGCTAAAAACACTTAGAGGTGAAGTTTATTACTTTATGAGTTTATAGCATGAATGCATGACTTATGCACCTTAGGAAAATGTTAGTGGACCTTTCTCAAACCCTATCAGTTATTGATATTTTCTCTATTTTTAATGCGTGTTGCTTCATATAGTGATTGTAATTGTCATCACACATTCACCATCATTCGACGCATCACCATTCACACACTCATCATCATCCACTCCACCATACCTGTAAGCGATTCATTAGTTAGAAAACAATATTTTTCATTGCATAATTGAAAATAGTAAATTGCATTAAGATCAAACAATCATTTCATCGCACTTTAGTTGTATATCCTTATGTTCGACCTCGGACCTCTTTGAGACTACTATGTTTAGACTTTCACCCGGATCTACATAGGAAAACATTGCTTTAAAGTAAACTATTCATCTCATTTAGGATTCAAAGCACGATATAAGGCTATCATTCATCGCACCATTCAAGAGCACAAAAAATTTTGGCGCCGTTGTCGAGGACTATGATAACTGATTTGTGCTAAAATTTTTGTTTTCGATTTTCCTAGGATCTCGATTTTAGGTTTATTGCATCCTTTTCTGAAAAGTGGTGCAAAAAATTATATGAGTAAAGGCACAACACCTAAACCAGTATATGACCCTGAGATCGAACAGACTTTCTATAGACGCATAACAACAAACTGGAAGAGATAACAGAGAAACAAAGCTCAGTAATGGGAGATCAACAAAACAACCCTATAGCACCAAATGTGATCAACAACGTGGTGAATAGCGCATTGGCACCTTCCAGTCCCATACTTCTTTCAAATGATCGCAACCGACCAATCAGACATTAAACTTCACCTAACCTATATGACTTTTCACTAGGCATCGTGTGACCATTAGTTGAAGATACCTAATTTAAAATGAAATCAATAATGCTGCAGATGATCCAAATAATCAGATAGTTTGGAGGTGCCTTAAAGAGCTTCATTGGAATTTGCAACATTTTTGTGATTCCAAATGTCACAACTGATCAAATTCGATTGTTCTTGTTTCCATTCCCTCTGAAAGATGAAGCAAAACAATGGGTATATGTATTAGACCCAAGCAAAATCACTTCATGGGAATAGATGGTGGCTAAATTCATGAATAAGTTCTTCCATCCAATGGAAAATGCAAAGAGGCGAAGAGACATCGCCAATTTTCAACAAAAGGATCGAGAAACTTTGAGTGATACTTAGAAGAGATTCAAGAAATTAGTTAAATGGTGCTCGCATAACAGTTTGTCGGATTGCATACAAATTCAAATATTTTATTATGGACTTATAGAAGCATCACAGACCACAGTTGACTTTGGGCGAAAGGTGGCTTGCAACAAAAGACATACACTAAGGCAAAGGCCATCTTGGACCTACTTTCACAAAACCATGAAGATTGGGAAGACAATGGGTTCGGATCACGGTCAAGTTCAACAAGGGGAAACAATTCGAGAACGGATAATGACATTATCGCAGCACTACAAACGTAAGTGACTACAATGATTAAACTCTCTAAGATATGTCAATGAACAAAGATGGTGCAAAGAATGGTAATCAATTAGGCTCTATGAATCAAGTAACTGGCCTAGAATGCATGGTATACAGTGAACCACACACTTTTGAGATGTGCCCTCATAACCCATAATCCATATACTTCTTTAAGAACAACCCGTTCTCGAATACTTACAATCCAGGCTGAAGAAACCACCCAAATTACTCTTGAGGGAGGAGGGAATCAACAGCCACATGCGAAACAACATGGCAATTAGAATATGAATAGAAGTGGACCAACTAGGTTCCACCAAGGACAACAGAGACACCAACAAATGTGAAGTTCATCACAATAGCCATCAACTTCATCATCCCTATTGGAGAGTCTACTCAAAGAGTACATATAAAAGAACAAAGCTCTACTACAAAGTCAGGCATCATTGATAAGGTATCTAAAACTCTAAATGGGTTAACTTGTAGGGAAACTGAAAAATAGACCACAAGGAACTTTACCAAGCAATAGAGAAGTACCGCGCTATGCGGGGAACTCAGGTAAGAAGAAATGTCACGTGATGACATAGAGAAGTGCCAAGCCATTAATGGAGAATTCTAAAAGAAACAACTCACCAATCAGATCAACAACTGAGAAGATTAACGATTTTTTCTGACCAATAACCCAATAATCAACCAATACAGAATTCGAAAGTGCATAACTCGATGCAAGAAAGCCAAGAAAGTGAGCACAAAGAATCATCTGCAAATGCTTCAACCTTAAGTACATCAGCAGAGATGTGATCACCCCTATCCATAGAGGTTGAAGAAAAAGGATGACAAAAGCGAATTTCAGCACTTCTTAGATGTTTTAAAACAATTGCATATCAACAATCCGTTGGTAGAAGCATTAGAACAGATGCCGCCATATGTGATTTTTTTTAAAGATATACTCTTTAGGAAAAGAAGGATTGAAGGATTTGAGATAATGACTTTGACATAGGAATGTAACGCCATAATCTTGAGAGTTTCATCATTCCTTGCTCCATTTGAGGCATTGACATAGGGAAAGCCTTATGTGATCTGGAGGCCAACATAAATTTGATGCCCCTATCCGTCTTCAAGAAGTTAGAAATTGGAGAAGTAAGTCCAACTATAGTGACATTGCAAATGGCAGATCATTCTTTAGCACACCCTGAAGGAATTAAAGATGTATTGGTGAAAGTTGATAAATTTATCTTGCCCACAGACTTCATAATCTTGGATTATGAAGCAAATCGAGACGTGCCCATCATTTTGGGCAAACAATTCCTATCCATTGGGCAGATGTAGATTGACGTACATAAGGGCGAAATAACAATGAGGGTAAATAGACAAAAGGTAAAATTCGACATCCTTAAGGCATTAGAATACCTGGATGAAATAGACACATGTTAAGAAATTGAAGCAGAAGAAGATTGGCCATGTGAAAATGATCTTGAGAGTGATATTGAAGATGAAGAAAGTGAAGTGGACATACAACTCCTAACACATGTTATGCGATGAAAATAATTCAGAGGAACTTTGAGCCTCTAGACTTAGGTGACTGAGAGAGTAAGGTTAAACCTTCACTCGAGCAGCCTCCTGCATTGGAAATGAAAATTCTTCCCGCTCATTTAAAATATGTTTTTCTCGATGAAGGAGAAATTTTGCCTGTTATTGTCTCAGCTACGCTTACTCCAGATAACAAAGAAGCTCTTCTGAAAGTTTTGAAGAAATACATCTAGTCCATCAGATGTACTTTCGCAGACATAAGGGAATCGACCCTTCATCTTGCATGCACAAGGTAAGGCTCAAAGAAGAAAAAGAGGGCTCAATTAAATATTAGCGTAGACCTAACACTATGATAAAGGAAGTGATGAAAAAGGACATAATCAAGGGGTTGAACGTGAGAATAATCTTCCCCATTTTTTAAAATAAATGGTGAGTCCAGTCTAGTGTGTGCCAAAGAAAGAAGGAATTATTGTGATCTCAAATCAAAACAATGAATTGATACCCACTTGAACTGTCACTGGGTGGAGAATATGCATGGATTACAAGAAACTGAATGCATCAACCAAGAATGGCCATTTTCCATTACCATTTATTGATCAGATGCTTGACAGACTAGCAGGAAATAACATTTTTTATTTCTTGAATGGATATTCGGGATATAACCAAATAATGATAGCACTGGAAGACCAAGAAAAATAACATTCACATGCCCCTATGGAACATTCGCCTTTCGATGCATGCCCTTTGGGCTGTGCAATGCGTTTGGAACCAAACGTGCATGATGACCATTTTTCTGAATGGAGGAATCAGTTGAGATATTCATGGATCATTTCTCAGTACTGGAAAACCTACTAGTTCTACCTAGCTAACCTCTAGCTAGTACTATGAAGGTGTGAAGATACCAACTTCATACTCAATTAGGAAAAATGCCATTTTATGATAAATGATGGGATTGTACTCGGGCACAAGGTATCTAAATATAGCTTAAAGGTTGATAAAGTCAAAATTGAAGCCGTGGAAAAATCAACTTCTCCAACAAATGTGAAAACATTGAAAAGTTTCCTAGGTCATGAAGGCTTCTATCGCAGATTCGTTAAGGACTTTTAAAGATAGTGTGCCTGCTGAGCATGTTACTTGAAGTAAATAGATCCTTTGTTTTTTTACGATAACTGTTTACAAGACGTTGAAACATTGAAGCAAACATTAATCACAACACCTATCTTAATCGCACTTGATTAGTTACTTCCTTTCGAATTAATGTGTGATGCAAGTGATTGTGTGATGGGTGTTGCTCTAATTCAGCGCAAAGATAAAATTATTCACCCCATTGCATATGTCAACAAAACTCTCAATAAAGCATAAGAAAAATTACACAACCACTAAAATTTTTCTGTAGTAAAGTTCAGAGCCTACTTATTCGGGTCAAAATACATCATTCATACCAACCACTCTACGATCAAATACTTAATGACTAAGAAAGATGAAAAACCCCGACTGATCAGATGAATTTTGTTACTAGAGGAGTTTTATATGGAGGTTGTAGATAGAAAGGGAACTGAGAACAAAGTAGCTAGAGATGTCCAGGAGGCGGGGCGGCGGCCGTCCCCGCGAATTTCCCTGTTGGGAACGAGGCAGGGTTCCCCGAAAAGTTTTTCGGTCATCATTTTTTTCTAACAATTTTTTTTTTAAAATTTCAATTAAATATATATTTTTAACAATTCTTTAAACATATCCAATATAATTTTCATTTAAATAAAATATTATCGATTTTGGTAACAAAAACAATAGTACACATTCAATTTAAAAAGATATAATTACAATGCTAAATTCTCATAATTTTTACAAATTAAAATTTAACAATTAAAATATCATGTCTTAAATATTACATCTAAAGAATTAAAGTAATAAAGTCTTAACGTAAATAATTAAAACCTCCATAACTATCCTAACAAAGTCGACAATATATATATAATATATATATATATATATATATATATATATATATATACATATATATTATGAATGTATAATTTAATACAAAAGTCGAAGTGGGGTGGGGACATAGGGCGGGGTTGGGGAATATATTTCTCTCCCCGTCCCCGAATTGCAAATGGGGAAAAAAATCCCCACTCCCTCCCCCATTCCCTTGTGTATTCGAGGATTCGCCACCCCGTTCGGGGCAGGTCCCTGGTTTTTTTGGACATCTCTAAAAGTAGCTAATCATTTATCCCGTCTTGAGAATACTGAAGTTGATCGCATGCAACCAAAAGTCAACGCATGCTTTCCTAATGAAACAGTGTTGAAGATTGATGACTTTACACCATGGTATGCGGATAGTAAATTTGTTGGTTTGTTAACAATTTCTTAAAGAGTATAATGTGCAACAGAAAAAGAAGCTGATGCACGAGTATAAATTCTATTACTGGGATGAGCTTCATCTATACAAGCGAGACCCTGACCATATCTTCAGGCAGTGTTCTTGAGACTTCATACTACTGCATGCTATTCTAATGTCATGAATCGCCTTTTGGAGGCCACTTTAGAGGGGAACGAACGACTGTGAAGGTCCTTTATTGTGGGTATTACTGGCCCACATTGTTCAAGGATGCCAGAGAATTTGTGATGAAATGCGACAGTTGCCAACACATCGATAATATCTCAAGGAGAAATGAAATGCCACTGACTGCAACCTTGGAAGTTGAGCCATTTGACATATGAGACATAGACTCATGGGCCCATTCCTACCTTTATAAGGCCATAGCTACATTCTGGTTGTCGTGGATTATGTGTCAAAATGGGTTGAATAAATCTCCCGTGCCACCAATGATGCGAAGACTATATCTAAATTTCTTCAAAAGCACATCTTGATGCGCTTTGGCACCCCCCAGCCATAAGAGATGAAGGTACGCACTTCATTAATCGTATCATCAAAAAATTACTGATAAAGTATAGTGAACATCACAGAGTGGGGATGACATATCACTGGTAGACAAATGAGCAAACTAAAATTTCCAATTGCAAGATCAATACTATTCTTGAGAAAGTTGTCAATACAACGCACAAGGACTGGGCATAGAAGTTAGATAAAGCACTTTGGGCCTACCGATCCGCATATAAGACACCTATTGGGATGTTTTCTTATGCATTGATATTTGGAAAAGCCTGTCATTTTCCATTAGAGCTGGAGCATAAAGCACATTGGGCCACCAAAAAGATGAACATTTATCTAAATGTTATTGGATAGTGAGGAAATTGCAATTGAATGTACTAGACGTATAGAGATTTCAAGCTTATGAAAATGAAAAATATACAAAAAAAGAACAAAACATTGGCATGATCAATGCATCAGTAAGAAAAATTTCTTTTGTAGGTTTAAAAGTTCTTCTATTTAACTCCTAATTACATTTCTTTTCAGGAAAATCGAAATCAAGATGGTCAGGACCTTTTGTTATCAAATAAATCTTCCTTATGAAGCCATTGAACTGACAAACGAAAATTGCACAAATGCCTCCAAAGTGGCCTCCAAAAGGTGATTCATGACATTAGGATCGTATGTGGTAGTAAGCAATCTCAGGAACACACTGTCTGAAGATGTGATTAGGTCCGCGCTTGTATAAATGAGGTTCATCCCAGTAATAGAATTTGACTCGTGCATCAACTTCTTTTTCTATTACGCATTATACTCTTTAGGAAATTGTATGCATACCAAGAAATTTACTATGTCCATATACCATATGTGAAGTCATCAATCTTTAATACCATTTCATCAGGAAAGCATGTGTTGACTTTTGGTTGCATGGGATCAACTTCAGTATTCTCAAGTCGGGATAAATGATCAGCTATTTTGTTATCAATTCCCTTTCTATCTATAATCTTCATATAAAACTCCTATAGTAACAAAATCCATTTGATCAATTGAGGTTTTTCATCACTCTTAATCATCAAGTATTTGATCGTAGAGTGGTCGGTATGAATGATGACTTTTAACCTCAATAGATAGACTCTAAGCTTTTCTACAGCAAACACTATTGCCAACAATTCTTTCTCAATGGTTGTATAATTTTCTTGTGCTTCATTGATAGTTTTGCTTGCATATGCAATGGAGTGAAGAATTTTATCTTTTTGATGAACTAGAGCAACACCTATTGCCTAGTCATTTACACCACACATTAATTCAAAGGAAGACCAATCAAGTGCAATTAAGATAAGTGTTATGGCTAATGTTTGCTTCATTGTTTCAAATGCCTGTAAGCAGTTGTCGTAAAAAAGGAAGGGTCTATTTACTTCAAGTGGACATGTTATCTTTGAAAGGTCCTTAACAAATCTACGATAGAAGCCGATGTGACCTAGGGAACTTCTCGATGTCTTTACATTTGTTAGAGGAGGTAATATTTCCACAACTTCAATTTTGGCTTTATCAACTTCTAAGTCATATCTAGATACTTTGTGCCCAAGCACAATCCTTTCATTTACCATAAGATGACATTTTTCCCGATTCAATACTAAGTTGGTGTCTTCACACCTTCGTGTACTAGCTTGAGGTTAGCTAGGCAGAACTTGTAGGATTTTTCAAATACTGAGAATCATCCATGAATATCTCAACTGATTCCTCCAGACAGTAAAAAAAAATGGTCATCATACACCTTTGAGAGGTGCTAGGTGCATTGCACAACCCAAAGGGCATGCGCCGAAAAGCGAATGTCTCATAGAGGCATGTGAATGTCATTTTTTCTTGGTCTTTTGGTGCTATCATTATCTATTATATCCTGAGTATTCATCCAAGAAACAAAAGAAGTCATTTCTTGCTAGTCTGTCAAGCATCTAATCAATAAATGGTAATGGAAAATGGTCCTTCTTGGTTGATGCATTCAGTTTCCTGTAATCCATGCATATTCTCCACTCGGTGACAGTTCGAGTGGGTACCAATTCATTGTTTTAATTTGGGGTCACAGTCATTCCTCCTTTTTTTGACACACACTAGACTGGAATCACTCATTTACTATCAGAAATGGGGAAGATTATTCCCCTATCCAACCACTTGGATATTTCCTTTTTCACCATTTCCTTCATTGTAGGGTTAAGTCTGCGCTGATGTTCAATTGAGACTTTTTTCCTTCTTCGAGCCTTAACTTGTGCATGCAATATGAAAGGTTGATTCCCCTAGAGTCCATCCGATGGCTCAATATTTCTTCAAAACTTTCATAAAGGCTTCTTCATTTTCTGGAGTAAGCGTAGCTAAGATAGTAATAGATAAAGTTTCTCTTTCACCGAGAAAGGCATATTTTAAATGAACGGGAAGAGTTTTCATTTCAAATGCAAGAGGCTGATTCAGCGAAGGGTTACCTTTACTCTCTCGGTCACCTAAGTCTAGAGGCACAAAGTTCCTTTGAATTACTTTCGCCACATAACATGTGTCAGGGAGCTATATGTCTACTTCAGTTTCTTCATCTTCAATATCACCTTCAAGATTTGTTTCACATGGCCAATCGTCTTTTGCATCAATTGCTTGACATGCATTCATTTCATTCGAGTATTCCAATGCCTTGATGATGTTGAATTTTACCTCTTGTCCATTTACCCTCATTATTATTTCACCCTTATGTACGCCAATATGTGTCCGTCCGATGAATAGGAATGTTCTACCCAAAATGATGGGCACATCTCGATCTGCTTCATAATCCAAGATTATGAAGTCTACGGGTAAGATAAATTTATCAACTTTCACCAGTACATCTTCAATTATTCCTTCAGAGTGCGCTAGAGAACGATCTGCCATTTGCAATGTCATTGTAGTTGGCCTTAATTCTCCAATTCCTAACTTCTTGAAGATGGATAGGAGCATCAAACTTATCTTAACCCCCATATCACATAGGGATTTCCTTATGTCAACACCTCCAATAGAGCAAGGAATGGTGAAACTCCCAGGATCTTTCATCTTTGCTGGGATGTTCTTTTGTATTATGTCCCTACATTTTTTGTGTCAAAGCCACTGTCTCAAATCCTCTAATCTTCATTTTCCTAACTTCTTGAAGATGGATAGGAGCATCAAACTTATCTTAGCCCCCATATCACATAGGGATTTCCTTATGTCAACACCTCCAATGGAGCAAGGAATTGTGAAACTCCTAGGATCTTTCATTTTTACTGGGATGTTCTCTTGTATTATGTCCCTACATTTTTTGTGTCAAAGCTACTGTCTCAAATCTTCCAATCCTTCTTTTCCTAGAGAGTATATCTTTAAAAAATTTCACATATGACAGCATCTGTTCCAACGCTTCTACTAACGAAATGTTGATATGCAACTGTTTTAAAACATCTAAAAAGCGTCGAAATTGGCTTTCGTCATTCTTTTTCTTTAACCTCTATGGATAGAGGGTGATTGCATCTCTGTTGATGCATTTGAGGTTGAAGCATTCACGAATGATTTTTTGCGCTTGCATTTTTGGCTTTCTTGCATCAAGTTGTGTGCTTTCGAATTCTATATTGGTTGATTATTAGGTTTTTGGTCCAAAAAATCATTAATCTCCTCAGTATTTGATCTGATTGGTGAGGTGATTCTTCTGGAATTCTCCATTAATGGGTTCCCACTTTTTAATTCACTAAGTGACATTGCTCCTTATTTGAGTTCCTCACTTGAGGTACTTCTCTATTGCTTGGTAAGGTTCCTTATGGTCTATTTTTCAGTTCCCTTGCAAATTGACCCACTTAGAGTTCTAAATTCCTCATAGATGATGCCTAACTTTATAGTAGGGTTTTCTTCTTTTGTATGTACTCTTTGAGTAGACTCTCCAATAGGGACAATGAAGTTGATTGTTGCTGCAATGAATTGGCATTTGTTGGTGTCTCTGTTATCCTTGGTGGAACCTAGGTGGTCCACTTCTATTCATATTCTGATTGCCATGTTGGTCCCCATATGGCTGTTGATTCCCTCCAAGAGAAATTTGGGTAGTTTCACTAGCCTGGATTGTAAGTATTCGAGAATGGGTTATTGTTGATGAAACATACAGATTGTGAGTTATGCGGGTATATCTCAAAAGCGTGTCACTGCATGCCATGCATTCTAGACAAGTTACTTGATTCACAAAGGCTAACTAATTGCCATTCTCTGCGTGATCTCTGTTCAATGACATAGCTTGCAGTAGTTTCGTCATTGTAGCTACTTCCGTTTATAGTGTTGAGATGTATCATTATATGTCCATGAATTGTTTCCCCTTTTTGAACTTAACCATGGTCCAAACCAATTTTCCTCCCAATCTTCATGATTTGTGAAATTCTGTCCAAGATGGTCTTTGCCTCAGTGTATGTCTTTTGTAGCAAGCCATGTTTCGCCTTAAAGTCAGTTGCATTCTGTGATGCTTATGTAAGTTCATCATAAAAGATTTCCATTTATGCACAATTCGGCAAATTGTTATTCTGGTTGTTTTGAACTAATTTCTCGAATATTTTCCAAGCTGTTGGATTTTAAGCCCTAAAACTCATAGATAGTAAATGTAATTAATTGACTGTAATCAACAATGAGTTATCGATGTTATTTTAATAAATGTTATTGGTTGTGTTGTATCTATTTTGTCTTAATAACCCTAAATTCAATAAACTAACATCCAAGGCTATCTTAGGAATCCTGAACAGTATGTGGAGACATAAATAGATCAATGTTCAAGATACAACCTTAAGGGTCTATAATATAGGGATAAGGTTGGGTACCTTATCCTAATGGAACTATGGATACGACCCACCTTGTATTTGATACAAATGCAATGGTCCAACGTGTTCGTGTAGGTGACATGCGAGTGGGGATATCCTATGCAACGAGTTTGCATAAGATCGGACCACGAAATAGTAACCACTAGATGTAACACTACTGACTAGATATGTTTCATTTTCAATAGGATGACCTAGGCAACTTAGCCTTCATCCAGAGTGTGTTATGAACTCCTGTTCACGAGAGATTGTCCTTTGATTTATATGGGTGAGAGTGACTAGTTCACCGACTCAATAAGCCTACCTTTTTTAGGATAAAATCGAGTGGGAAGTTGGAAACATAATAATACAAGATGAAATTCACTCATTCCCAACTTTAGAGTAAGTATATGGGTGTTCCCTTAAGTAGTGTCTCCAAGACTTGAACAAAGAGCCTTACCCTCTCACTGGTCCGAGAGCGGTTTCTGTTTAATGGTTGGACCATGAACAAGTTGTTTATTAGAGGAGCACTAGTACTTAAGGATATAGAGATAATCCAAGGGTAAAATGGTAATTTGACCCAATTGGTGTTACGAACACTCATGAAGAACCAACTTGCTATCATTGATCTATATCCATGGACACAAAAATATATCTACAGTGAGAAGAGTGTAGTTGTGGGACTTTAGTGTAGTATACCCATAGTTAACATTGGTTAATGAGTTTAACTAATTAATCTCATATTGTTGGAGCGTCTGATCCATAGGTTCATCAAGTTCCCTTGTTAGCTCACTAAAGGATATTAATGAGGAATGATTTAAATTGTTCAAATCCATTGAGGAAATAGTATATTGATTTGATTAATATATAATTAATTATAGATGTGATCTATAATTCAAACTATGTATGAGAGATATATTTGAATGATATTCAAATATTAGATTTATAAGAATTGGATTCCTAAAGAGATGTATACATATAAATATATATTTATTTGTTGATTAACTCTATATTAAATATGATTTAATATAGTTACTTAATTGATTAAGAAATAATAGAGAGGTGGAAACATATAAACATGTGATGTTTATATTTTAATTAATTCACTATATATTAAATTAGATTATATGTGGTTATTTAATTAATTGGCATCAAGGATAAAAAAGAAAATACATGGAGAAGGGGTAAACCCTTCTCCATGTAAATTTATCTTATTAGCCCAAGATTTGATTCTGGTGAAAATCATACCATAATCTCCATAAATTAATTCCTTTCTACACTTTGTCTACACTTTGTCTACCTTGTCCTCTTCTAGGGATTGGATACCACTTATCCAACTCTAGAAATCTTAGAAAATAACAAGGTTATTCTTGTGGTAATGTAGGTAATCGTTGAGAAGACGTTCGTGCAAAGAACCAGAGGAATTTTGAGGAGCTTGGGAGTCTACAAAGGTAAGAACCGTTCATCCCTTTGTTTCTCCTTTCATAAAGCATGCTGTAAGATTTAATTTATGTTGTTTATCCTATTTCGTTTCTGTTTAAGCTTGCTATTTTGTTTCATTTATAATGGAAAAACCAAATGCAAGACGATCCTAACGCTTCTTCTCAGAATTCGATCCCTTCAATTGGTATCATGCATTTTCTTTCATATTTTGGAAATAAAAATAGAAAGATGGGTTTATAATCTGCATTTTGAATGAAGGTTTGCAATATTGGGTGTTTACATTTTTTTGACACTTAGTTTGACATTTTAATCGGATTAAAATGTAAAGCCCATTTTTTTTTGGACATTCATGTCTTTCTATCGAGTCTACAAGTCTATGTCAATCGAGGAGCAAGAGTTATTGAAGAGATCAGTGAGAAAATGGAGGTTTTTGATCTAAATTCGAGGCAAAACGAAGCAAAATAAAGCATTCTGGACTGCAGTGTCGCAACGCTGCTATCAAAGTGTTGTGACGCTAGAGGCCAGGGGAGACAGACAATCATCCACGACATTGCAATGCATTGAACTTCACACGTGCGCGAGGAGTCTGATGGTCATGGGTCGAACCTCCATTCTATGTTTGCAGCAGTTTTTCTTGATTTTGTGTAATTTTATTTATTTATATTAATTAAATTAATATAAATTAGTTAAATTGATTTAATTAACTTTTTAGGGTTCCAAAATTTGATCCAATATTTTATGTTTTAATTTATTATGCATTGGAGGATTTTTTTAATAAAAAAAATAAGGACAAATATAAGGTAGATTGAAAACTATTTTCTATTATGGAAAAAAAAAAAATTGAAATTGGGGTAAAAGGAAAAGTATTTTCAAATCGGCTAGTGAACCCATGTACGCAGTAAACGATTTGGGTATTTCCACCCAATTTCTTCTTCACAAATCATTGACCAATTTCCTTTCTCTTTAATCTTCACCGTGGCTCCAACTCCAACATCCCCAAAAATGGCGTTTCATTCATCTTCCAATATTTCAAACACCATCTTCCCAATCTTCCCTTTTTTGCCTTCAGCAATGGCCTTCTTCCATACGGCGCGTCATTTAAAACTCTATTGATTTTGTTTTGTTGATGTTGGAGTTTTGAATTTTTTTTTCCATGCACATTATTTAGCCACATCAGCAATGGTCTTCAACAATGTCCAATACTCCATCTGGAATCCCATCTAATTTTAGCTTCCAAACTATTGATTCTCTTCACCAACATCAAAATCAAATTCCTCTCCTACAATTTTGTTTCTGTCATCATCCCCATGATTTGGGAATTTAGGGCTTGAACTGATGGAATTTTTTTCCCTAAAAGTTTGGGATTGACAGCAAGCCTTCGGTGGCTTTGTGTGTGTGTATTCTTTGAGAAAACAGAGTATTGCCAAAATCTTTTTGCTTACATTAGTTATTCTAAAAGGGGATTTGTAGGAGTTTGGATCGACAATTTACGCTTTCAAATTGTTAAGCTTAACAACTAGTTTTTCACAGTGGATTTTATTTGAGGAAACATAGTATTGCTGAATATGTTCTTCCAATGTTCAGCGATTTTTTGCCAACTCATGGATGTGGGTTATGATTAAGCTACCGTATTTTTGGAAATAGTGTCGAATGTACCTTATATTTGTCCTTATTTTTTTAAACTACATTATTTATAAACAAAATCATGCTTTGGATATATGTTTAAATTAATGTTTGAATTTATATTACATAACGTATGTCATATAGATTCAAAATCTCACCTTAGGATAAACATAATGCATCATGACTAAATTTAAGTGTTCTATTTTATGGATGCATGATTAAATTAGCATGTTCATGCATCATAATATAAGTGTTATATTATTTTGTTGCATGATTAATTAAGCATGGTCATGCATCATACATTGTTATAAATATTATAATATATGGTAGAATGATGAATATGTATGTTTAATTTTCATGGATGACAAATATAAATGTTATATTTTTCTTCCAATGAAAATGAATCTTGCATTGAGCATGACACTACTTAGATAAATATAATTGTTATATTCGATTTACGTCATTAGATACAAATTATAGGTTCTAATATGGCGTTAAAATATAAGTGTTATATGTTTAATGAGATAGATTAAAATCTATAAAAGAGTTGTAGGCGAACATAGGTCCAATTTTTTTTAAAATGATTTAAAATTAATTCACCTAGACTTATGTTGAAAGTATTTCTAATAAGATCAGAAATAGGTTAATCTTTTAATTTGTTTTAATAGGATTAAAATGAATTCCATTAAAAGATTACATTTATAAAAATATTTGCCCTAAAGAACTTTTATGTAAGGAACGTTCTGTCTAGACGGAAATGGAACACGTCCACTTGGAAACTAACCTGGAAGGTAAATTGGACAAATATTTTATAAGCATGCAATAGATGATTGATTTTATTAAAGAATTTAATAAATGAAATCAAGTATTGTTAAAACATTCAATATAAATGTTATATTAAGAAAATTAAGGACCAAGATAGATTTATTAGCTGGGGTTTAAGTAAGTATAATAAAACCCTAAAAAATTAGTAGAATATTTTAGTGGGAGAAAAATGGTATATGAGATATATCAATTTTTAGCTCTCACATCCCTAAGAGTTCACACAGTGAGATTCATGCTCAGCTTCGTGTCATATGAATACGAGTTATTATGGTATTAGTAATGAATCCTTGACTGAATAATTGTAGCTAAAAACTATATGAATACGAGTTATTATAGTACTAGTAATTAGCTGCGATTGTCTTAATTCAGGAGAAGGGTAGCTGATCACTCTTCAGTAGCTATTGCTCTAAACCATTGAAGTATCGTTGCAAAAAATACATCAAAGTTTAATTAGGGTTCTTTGATTAATTGTTTTTGCTAATTGATTGGATACTTGTCTTTGTAATGGGTTAAGACAAATATAACTAATACGACCAATTTTTCTTTATTCGTTTCAGCATGTCATCCACAATCATTTCCTTGCTTAAGAATGAAAAATTAATCAGAGAAAATTATGCGATGTGGAAATATAACTTAAATATGATTCTAGTTATAGATGATTTACAGTTCATCTTAACGGAGGAATGTCCTCCAATCCCCGCTCGTAATGCATCCCAAGCATTAAATGATGCTTATGACTGCTGAACTAAGATCAATGACAAGGCTTGAGTCTACATCTTGGCAAGTCCATCTGATATTCTTACCAAGAAACAGGAGGCCATAATCATTGCACGTTAGATCATGGAATCCCTCCAGGAGATGTTTGACAAACCGTCTTCTCAGATCTGGCACGAGACCCTAAAGTACGTCTATAACGTGCACTGAAGGAAAACCAACCAGTTAGGGAACATGTTCTTGATCAGATGGTCTACTTCAATGTCGTCGAGACGAATAGTGTAGTCATCGATGAGCAGAGTCAGGTATCCTTTATTTTAGAATATCTTCTGAAGAGTTTTCTTCAATTTCGCAGCAATACAATTATGAATAAAATAGAGTACACCATAACTACCCTCCTGAATGAGTTACAAACTTATCAGTCTCTTATGAAAAGTAAAGGACCAAGAGAAGGAGAGATGTTGTCAATTTCAAGAAGTTCCACAAGGGTTCATCATCTAGAACTACGTCTATTTCATTATCTTCTGGTTCTAAGAAGATCCAGAAAAAGAAATGAGGGAAGGGGAAGGCTCCCGCTGTTAGGAAAGGCAAGGGTGAGGCCAAGGTGGCTAACAAAGGCAAATGCATCTACTGCAATATGGATGGTCACTGGAAACACAATTGCCCCAAGTACCTTGCCGAGAAGAAGAAAGAGAAAGAAGGTAAATCTGATTTACTGGTCCTAGAAACTTGTTTAGTGGAAAATGACCATAATGTCTGGATACTTGATTCAGGAGCCACTAATCACGTTTGTTCTTCTTTACAGGGAATTAGTTCCTTCCAATAGCTTAAGGAGGATGAAATAACGCTCAAGGTTGGAACGTGAGATGCCATTTCAAGTCTGCAGTGGGAGCTGTAAAATTGTTTTTTTTGGGAATACATACCTGTTTTTGGAAAACTTGTATATATTCCAAAAATTAAGAGGAACCTTGTATCTATTTCTTATTTAATTAAACAATCATATTCTGCAATCATTTTTTGTTTCTTTTTCAATTAATGAATCATTCATTAAGAAAAATGGTGTCACGATTTGTTCAGCTAAACTAGAAGACAACTTACACTTATTAAGACCAACTGAATCAAAAGTACTTTTAAATCATGAGATGTTTAAAACTGCAAATACTCAGACTAAAAGGAAAAAAAATTCTCCAAGTAACAATAATACATATCTTTGGCATTTGAGATTAGGTCACATAAATCATGAAAGGATCGAGAGACTGGTAAAGATTGGACTTCGAAGATGATTCATTACCTCCATGTGAATCTTGTCTTGAATGAAAAGTGACTAAAAGACCTTTTAGTGGAAAAGGTTATAGAGCCAAAGAGCCCTTAGAGCTCATACATTCAGATCCTTGTGGTCCAATGAATGTAAAAGCTCGAGGAATATACAAATACTTCATCTCTTTCATAGATGATTATTCGAGGTATGATTACTTATACCTAATGGGACAAAAGTTTGAAGCCTTTGAAAAGTACAAAGAGTACAAGGCTGAAGTTGAAAATCTGTTAAGTAAAACAATTAAAACATTTCGATCTGATTGGGGTGGAGAGTACATAGATTTAGAATTCCAAGACTATATGATAAAACATGGAATTCAATCCCAACTCTTAGCACCTGGTACACCTCAGCAGAACGGTGTATCAGAAAGGAGAAATAGAACCTTGTTAGACATGGTTCTTCTATGATAAGCTATGCTCAATTGCCTAGCTCGTTTTCAGTGTATGCAGTAGAGACTGCAGTTCACATCTTGAAGAATGTTCCCTCGAAAAGTGTTTCTGAAATGTCTTTTGAGTTATGGAGGGGGCGTAAATTGAGTTTACATTACTTCAGAATATGGGGTTGTCCTGCACATGTGCTAGTGACAAATCCTAAAAAGTTGGAATCTCGTTCAAGGTTATGTCAACTTGTTGGTTACCCTAAGAAAACAATAGGTGGTCTATTCTACAATCTTCAAGAAAGCAAGGTGTTTATATCGACAAATGCTATATTCTTAAAGGAAGATCACATGGGACATTATAAACCAAGGGGCAAATTAGTATTAAATGAAGCTACTGAAGAATCAATAAGGGTTGTTGATGCAGCTGGTTCTTCATCAAGAGTTAATGAAGAAGCCAACACTTCAGGTCAGTCTTGTCCTTCTCAACCGTTGAGAGTACCTCGATGCAGTGGGAGGGTTATATCACATCTTGACCGTTACTTGGCATTAAGGATCCATTGTTCTATAAACATGCAATGAATGATATAGACAAGGACCAATGAGTCAAAGTCATGGACCTTGAAATGGAGTCTATGTACTTCAATTCATTATGGGAACGTGTAGATCTACTTGAAGGGGTTAAACCCATAGGGTGTAAATAGATCTATAAAAGAAAGAGAGATGTTGCTAGGGAGGTACAGACCTTCAAAGCTAGACTTGTAGCAAAGGGTTATACCTAGAAAGAAGGGGTTGATTATAAGGAAACTTTTTCCTCTGTTACTATGCTTAAGTTTATAAGAATCCTCTTATCCATAGCCACGTATTATGACTATGAGATATGACAAGATGGATATTAAGACTACCTTTCTGAATGACAATCTTGAAGAGAATATCTTTATGTTTCAACCCAAGGGTTTTGTAGCCCAAGGTCAGAGAAAAAAGCTTTGCAAGCTGAATCGATCCATTTATGAGTTGAAGCAGGCGTCCAGATCTTAGAACATTAGATTTGATACTGCGATCAAATCTTTTTCTTTTGATCAAAATGTTGATAAACTTTGTGGTACAAGAAAATCATCAATGGTAAAGTAGCTTTCATAATACTTTATGTGGACGATATCCTACTCATTGGAAATGATGTAGGGTACCTTACTAATATTAAAAATTGGTTGGCAGCTTAATTTCAAATGAAAGATTTGGGAGAGACAATATGTACTTGAGATCCAAATTATTAGGGATCACAAGAATAAAACGTTGGCTTTGTCTCAAACAACTTATATCGATAAAATGTTGACTTGATATTTGATGTATAAATCTAAGAAGGATTTGTTATCTTTCAGGCACGGGCTTCACTTAGGAACAGTGTCCTAAGACACCTCAATAAGTTAAGGATATGAGACGTATTCCCTATGCCTCAGCGATAGGCAGCTTAATGTATGTTATGCTCTACACTAGGCCAGACATTTGTTATGCAATAGGAATAGTCAATAGGTATCAGTTCAACCCAGGGTTAGACCATTAGACAACGGTTAAGAATATCCTCAAGTATCTTAGGAAAATGAGGGACTACAAGATAGTATATCGATCTAAGGATTTGATTTTTATGGGATACAACCACTCTGATTTTCAAATTGATAAAGATTCAGGAAATCCACGTCAAGATCAATATTTACCCTGAACAAGGGAGTTGTAATATCACGTAGCATCAAGCATGGATGCATTGTAGACTCCACAACGGAGGCGAAATATGTAGCTGCTTGTGAAGCAGCAAAGAAAACGGTTTGGCTCAGGAAGTTTCTAAGTAATTTAGAAGTGGTTCCAAACATGGACTTGGCTATCACCTTATACTGTGACAACAGTGGGACAATAGCCAACTTTAAAGAACCTCGTAGCCATAAATGAGGAAAACATATTGAAAGGAAGTATCATTTGATATGGAAGATTGTGTAATGAGGAGATGTGATCGCCACAAAGATCGCTTCGGAGCACAACATTGTTGATTCATTTACAAAGGTTCTCTTGGCTCAAGAGTTCGAGAGTCATCTAGAGAGTCTAGTTCTGTGAGACATGTACACTTTGTAATCTAAGGCAAGTGGAAGATGTGTAATGGGTATATGAATACCTTAGTTTATTGTATTTATTTACCATTCCTGTTGCTTCGGATAGTGATACTATGTACATCCCACTGACTAAAGTTTTAGTTCAAGTAAAAGTTTGTTGGGTTTTATGCCCTAAAACTCGTAGATAGCAAATGTAATTAATTGACCGTCATCAACAAAGAGTTATCGATGTTATTTTATAAATGTTATTGATTGTATTGTATTCTATTTTGTCTTAATAATCCTAAATCCAATAAACTAAAATACAAGGCTTTCTTATGAGTCTTGAACAGTATGTGGAGACATACAGGGATCAACGTTCAAGATTCAGCCTAAAGGGTCTATAGTATAGAGATAAGGTTGGGTATTTTATCCTGGTGCCTATGGATACGACCCACTTTGTATTTGATACAAACGTAATGATTCAACACGTTTGTGTAGATGACATGCAAGTAGGGGCATCCTATGTAATGAGTTTGCATAAGACGAAATTACGAAATAGTAGCCATAAGATGTAACCCAGTTGACTAGTTAGGTTCTATTTCAATAGGATGACCTAGGCAACTTAGTCTTAATCCTTCGTGTATTACTCATGTTCACGAAGAATTTTCCTTTGATTTGTATGGGTGAGAGTGACCAGTTCACCGACTCAATAAGCCTACCATTTTGGGGACAAGATCGAGTAGGGAGCTGGAAACATGATAATACAAGATAGAATTCACTCCTTTCTGACTTTAGGGTAAATAGATGAGTGTTCTCTTAAGTGGTGTCTCCAGGACTTGCACAAAGGGCCCTACCCTTTCATTGGCCTAAGAGAAATTTCTGTTTAATGGTTGGACCATAAACACATTGTTCATTAGAGGAGCATTGGTATTTAAGGATATAGAGGTAACCCAAAGGTAAAACGGTAATTTGACTCAACTGGTGTTATGAACACTCGTGAAGGACTAACTTGCTGTTATTGGTCTATATCGGTGGACATAGAAATATATATATAGTGAGAATAGTGCAGTTGTGGGTTTTAGTGGAATGTACCCACAATTAACGAATATTGATCAATTTGGTTAATGAGTTTAGCCAATTAATCTCATATCGTTGGAGCTTTTAATCCGCAGGTCCACCAGGTCCCCTTGTTATCTCACTAAAGGATATTAAAGAGGAATGATTTAGATTGTTCAAATCAATTAAGGAAATTGTATATTGATGTGATTAATATATAATTAATTATAGATGTGATCTATAATTCAAAATATGTAAAAAAATATATATTTGAATGAGATTCAAATATTAGATTTATATGAATTGAATTCCTAAAGAGATGTATATATATAACTATGTGCTATTTATATGTTGATTAACTATATATTAAATATGATTTAATATAGTTATTTAATTGATTAATGGTTAATTAATTGATTAATAAATGATAGAGATGTGGAAATATATAAACTTGTGATGTTTATATATTAGTTAATTAACTATATATTAAATTAGATTTAATATGTGGTTATTTAATTAATGTGCCAATTAATTAAATAAGGGGTTAATTAATTGACATCAAGGATAAAAAGGGAAATACTTAGAGAATGGGTAGTGGGGGTTAGGGTATGATTTTCACCAAAATCAAATCTTGCCCTAAATGGGCTAATAAGATAACTTTATATGGAGAAGGGGTTAATAAGATAACTTTATAAGGAGAAGGGTCTCTTTTCCATATAAAGTTATCTTATTAGCCCATTTAGGGCAAGATTTGATTTTGGTGAAAATTATACCCTAGCCTCCACAAATTAATTCCTCTCTACACTTTCTCTGCAATCTCTCTACCTTTTCCTCTTCCAAGGGTTAGAGATCACTCATCCAACTCTTGAAATACTTGAAAATAACAAGGTTATTCTTGTGCTAGTGTCGATGATCGTTGAAGAGACGTTCGTGTGAAGAACAAGAGGAACTTCGAGGAGCTTGAGTGTCTACACAGGTAAGAACCATTCATCCCTTTGTTTCTCCCTTCATAAATCATGTTGTAAAATTTAATGTATGTTGTTTATCCTATTTCGTTTCTGTTTAAGCTTGTTGTTTTGTTTCATTTAAAATGGAAAAATTGAATGCAAGACGGTCTTAACACTTCCGCTCAAGATTTGATCCCTTCACAAGCATCACTCAAGGTTTCCCGATCCCTTTGTTGAAAGTTTGTGATGTCTCTTTGCCTTTTTACATTTTCCATAGGAGGGAAGAACTTCTTAATGAATTTAGCCACCATTTGTTCCCATGAGGTGATTTCACTCTGTTCAATTCATGCTCCCATTGTCTTGCTTCATCTTTTAGAGTGAATGCAAACAAGAACAATCGAATTTCCTCAGCTGTGACATTTGGAATCACAAAAATGTTGCAAATCCTAATGATACTCTTTAAGTGGGCATGATGATCTTTTCCTAGCACGCCTCCAAACTGTCCGACTGTTTGGATCATCTGCAACATTATTGATTTCATTTCAAATCTGGTACCTTCAGTTAATGGTCGCATGATGACTGGTGAAAAGTCATATAGGTTAGGTGAAGCATAATCTTTGACCGTTCTATTATGATCATTTGTAAGAAGTATGGGACTGGCAAGCACCGATGTGTTATTCAACACGTTGTTGCCTTTGTTGTTGATCACATTTGGTGCTACAGGGTTGTTTTGTTGATCTCCCATTACTCGAGCCTTATTTCTCTGTCGCCTCTTCCAGTTTGTTCTTATGCGTCTATGGAAATTCTGTTCAATCTCAGGATCATACACTCATTCAGTGTTGTGTCTTCACTCATATAATGTTTTGCACCATTTCTCAAACAAGGATGCAATACACCTAAAATCAAGATCCTGCTAAAATCGAAAAATAAAAATTTTAGATCAAATAGTTATCGTAGTCTTCAGCAACGACGCCAAATACTTGTTGCGCTTTTGAATAGTGCAATGAATGATAGTCTTATGACATGCTTTGAATCCTAAATGAGATGAATAGTTTACTTTAAACACAATTTTTTCCTATTTAGATCCAAGTGAAAGTTTAAACAGAGTAGTCTCGGTGAGGTATGTGGTCTAACACAGAGACATACAACTAAAGTGTGATGAAATGATTGTTTGATCCTACCGCAGTTTGTTGTTTTCAATTCGATGAAAATGTTGTTTTTTAACTAATGAATCACTTACAAGTAGTGGAGTGGATGATGATGAGTGTGTGAACGATGATGCGTTGAATGATGATCAGTGTGTGATGACAACTACCTTCACTATATTAAGTCGCGTGCATTGAAAATTGAGAAAATATCAATAAATAGACAGGATTTGAGAAAGGTCCACTAACATTTTCCTAAGCAGTGCATAAGTCATGTGTTCATGCTATAAACTTATAAAGTAATGAACTTCACCTCTCATTGTTTTTTGCCACAATATCCTATCTTTTAGATGAATGTGTTGAGTTTAGATTGCAACAGGTTAACTTTATCTCTAAAGCCACTCCTTTCCTTGTTTAACGAGGTCACATACTCTCTCAAGCAATTGATTGTTTCTACCTAGACCAATCTCTTGATTTGATCTCAGTAACTCAATATGTATGCATTAAACAAGATGAATGCCTACTTATGCACAACTTAGTGAAAATACTAGTTTATCTTTCTCGACCCATTAAGAATCTAGTCGCTTATGCTTACAAAAAGAGATATGGATTGATAGAATATGGAAGAAATTGTATTCATATTAAGAATAAAGAAATTTTCAATCTCTACAACTTAATACATAATGAAGATGCAAAGAAAAGTGTAATGAAAAACAAGAAATGAAAATGGCAAGCCACATGTCACAATTTCTTGTTCCCTTTGGCTCTAATGATGGCCGCTTCAATGTAGTTGCAACAATAATAGTGGTCTCTCTTTTCCTTTTCCAGAGAATAAAACTAAGCTCTCACTCAGAGCTTCGGCCAATTTCTTAGTAAGAAGTCTGAGTTGATCTCATACTTAGACAAATCTTCAATGGGCTATTTATAAGCGTAAAAAGAAGGTTTCTTGTCTCTCTCTAATGATGTGTCGACACCTTACATTTAATTTCATGCTCTGCTGCATCAACTACTCGCATTACAGAGTCATTGGCTTTGTTGTGAATGTCTTAAGTTAGCTATGAACTTGCATCTTGATGTGACGTCTACCGCCTAAGCGTCTGTCGTTTTCTCTCTTCATGTTTCATCTCATCGAGTGGTTTTCTGCGTTACAAAGTTGGGCACTGGATTGATCTCTTCTATGCGTTCAAGGTTGCAGCTTCTGCTTCCTTGGGTATTTTTACTCCATTTCATTCAAATCTTAAGTTCAACAATGACCAATTTTATAATTTCCAAGATCATGAGTTTTGTAAACATATGAATTCAGAGTAGTATTATTTCTTATGAATTTCATATCAACTCAATGCATTTTTCTCTAAATTTTCCTAATTATTCTAAAGAAAAAGATATAATAACTTGTATTTCTACAAGTTATCACACATAAAGCTTCGGCCAATTTCTTGGTAAGAAATCTGAGCTAATCTCATTCTCCACCTAAAACCCGCCATTGCCACCACTCCTTCAAGCTTCTTTTGAAGAATTTTGAGTGAGAGCTTAGTTTTCTTCTCTGAAAAATGAGAAGAGAGACCACCATCATCATTGCAACCAGTTAGAGCCAAATGGAACAAGAAATTGTGACTTATGGCTTGGAATTTTCATTTCTTGTTTTTCATTACATTTTTCTTGGCATCTTCATTTTGTATTAAGTTGTAGAGATTGAAAATTTTTTTATTCTTAATATAAATACAATTTCTTCCATATTCTATCCATATCTATCTCTTTTCGTAAGCATGAGCGACTAAATTCTTAATAGGTTGAGAAAGATAAACTAGCATTTTTATTAAGTTGTGCATAAGTAGGTATTCATCTTGTCTAATGCATACATAGAGAGTTGATGAGATCAAATCGAGAGATTGGTCTAGGTAGAAACAATCAATTGCTTGAGAGAGTACATTATTGTGGAACTCGTTAAACAAGGAAAGAGGTGACTTTAGAGATAAAGTTAATTTGTTGCAATCAAAACTCATCACATGCATCCTAGAGATAGGACATTGTGGCTAAAAACACTAAGAGATGAAGTTCATTACTTTATGAGTTTATAGCATGATCGCATGACTTATGCACTGCTTAAGAAAATGTTAGTGGACCTTTCTCAAACCCTGTCAACTTATTGATATTTTCTCCATTTTCAACGCAAGCTGCTTCATATAGTGATTGTAATTGTCATTGCACATTCTCCATCATTCGAGCATCACCATTCACACACTCATCATCATCCACTCCACCATACTTGTAAGTGATTCCTTAGTTAGGAAACAATATTTTGAACGCATAATTGAAAACAACTCACTGTGTTAAGATCAAACAATCGTTCCATTGCATTTTAGTCGTATGTCTCTGTGTTCGACTTCAGACTTCATTGAGGCTACTCTGTTTAGACTTGCACTTAGTCTAAACAGGAAAATATTGCGTTTAAAGTAAACTATTAATCTCATTTAAGATTCAAAGCATGACATAAGACTATCATTCATCGCACCATTCAACCGTGCAACAAGTTTTTGGACCTCCAATGGGTTTTCACTAAGAATATAAAACTTCAAATAACTATCATTGCTTAACACAAGTGGAGGAGCTTTATTTTCAAATTTATCTCATATATGCACCTTATATTTATATCAAACTTCGTCGAGTTAACTTCTGCAAGAGCATACAGTTCGCTCAGTAAATCTTTATGTGTTATTTCTTTACTTGCGGCAATACCTTTTAATAGGGATGAGCAAACCAAACCGAAAAACCAATCTAATAGACCAAAACTAACCAAATCGATGTTGGACAGACGATTTTTTTAAAAATTCGATTGGCGTCGGTTTTTAATATTAAAAAACTGAAGGTTGATGGTCAGATGCTTTGATCGATGTCTTCTCGACCAACACCCACCGATATATAAGTTATCTACATAAAAACACCTTAATTGTTGTGCAAATGTTTGAATTAAAAGTCTCCATCAAGTCTTGATTGGCATGAACCAAAACTAAAACACTTAGGTCACGTTTACCAAACCATAATTTAATGTAATCGTAATGAAGTTTCATTGATGGATCAATTGCAATGAACTTGAATCGCAAAAGTAATTTGATTTTGATCATATGTTCCTAAAAACGTTTACCAAACCATAATTTGATATAATCGTAATGAAGTTTCATTGATGGATCAATTGCAATGAGCTTGAATCGCAAAAATAATTTGATTTTGATCACATGTACCTAAAATTATGAATTTTGTCAAATTTATTGTTACAATTACCTCTACCTCTACCTCTGAGGATCAAATAGTAACGATAACAATAATGGTAACAGTAAAGATGTCAAAATTGATAATTTTTTAGTTGTAATAGTAACAATAATGGTAGCCGTAACGATAACTATAACGAGTAACGATATGGCGTAATTCTCAGGCGCAATCAGATTAAGTACTATTTATTCATCAATCCGATTGCGTTATTTCACTACAAATTTAGATGTAGAACCCATGTGTCAGGACAAATGCAGAATACAAGTAACTAATACCAAAAATAATTAAATGGGATCCACTTTTTTTATTCCTATTGATCTATTATGTTTTCAGTGGGATAAACATGGCCCTGTATTTTCCATTATTACCTTGATTCCCATAAAATTTCTATCTATCAATATAAAAAATTACCAAATAATGATTTCATCTCTCTCATGTGTTTTCATAATTAATTTGTAATCAAAGTTTTCTCCCATATTCTATTTCCATCATTTCACTTCTCTTTTTCTTCTCTCCCACCATTATCAACATTCTCTCCCAAAACATTTCTATTTCTTTCTTCTCTCTCATTTCTCTGCTTCTCCTCTTCTTCTTCTCATTTATTTTCTACATCTCTCTCCATTCTTTTAGTTTTTCTGGTCGCTTTTTCGTACCTTCTTTTATCCTCTTTTTACCTCTTCTTCTCAATTCCATTTTTATTTACCCCTCTCTTCCTTTTTTGTTCTCTTTTTTCCATTTTTTATTTAGCTCGATAATGTTACGAAAACCAACCGTAACTGACCAATCGTTCGTGTGGTCGGCCGTTTGGCATCTTCACGTGTGGTCGGCCCAACATAGATCTACAGAACTCCCTAAAATGTGTAGAATCAACCTAAATCACCTAAGACAAGTATATAATTAATTTGGGAGTGGACATAAAAAAACTAAAATAACTCCATGAAACATGTATAGAACCACCTTAAATTAGGGGCGTAAGAAACCGACCCGAACTCAGGTCGGTTTTTGTATTATATAAACATAAACATAACCGAACCAAACCGTCGCTGGTTCAATCGACCCATTAATAAATAGCTTAGTGTTGCCTTCACATTCCCATTGTAGTCGTTCTTTTGCTTCTCCACCTCTCTCTCCTCTATCCTTGCTTCGTTCAATCGTTTTTTCTATCATTCTTTTCCTATTTTATCTCTCTTTTATAGTTTTTTCCCACTTTGATTTTCCTTTCTATAAACCCTTAATTCCCTCCATACCCAGTTCTTTGCTTTGAGATTTTAGAGTATTTTCTGTTCATTTTTAATTTTTTATATATCATTTGTTCAGACTCTTTCTAAATCTTATTTTTACTATCGTATTTCGTATGGTTTTTTTGTTTGTTCTTGTTGGCTTTTATTTGTAGATCTGTGTTGGGTTTCCCTTTTTTGTTGATTTGGATCTGTGTTGTGTTTAATACCGAGTTGACCCGACCCACCGTTGTAGGACTTTTTCGGGTCGGGTTGGGCTTCTATCCGTGCAGAACTGACACGGGTCGAGTTGAGTCGGTTGGCAAAGAAATCCCACCCGACCCGACCCAATTTCAACCCAACCTTAAATCGTATATAATTGATTTGGGAGTGGACATTTGAAGTTTGGAAAATATAATATGTTTGCTATATGTTGCAAAAAAAATTTAAAAAAATAAAAAAATAAAATAACTCCCTAAAATATGTGTAAAATCACCTTAAATTGCCTAAAACAAGTATATAATTGATTTGAGATTGGACATTTGAAGTTTAGGAGATGCAATATGTTTGCCAGATGTTGTGAGATAAAAAAAATAGCTAAAATAACTCCCTAAAACATGTGTAAAACATCTTAAATCATATATAACAAGAATATAATTGATTCGAGATTAGACATTTGAAGTTTAGAAGATGCAATATGTTTACGAGATGTTGCGAGATTAAAAAAACTAAAATAATTCCCTAAAACATGTGTAAAACCACTTTGAATCATCTAAAATAAGTATATAATTGATTTAAGATCGGATATTTGAAGTTTAGAAGATACAATATGTTTATAAGATGTTGAGAGTGAAAAAGGTTAACAAAAACTTGCTAAAATATTTGTAAAATTACCCTAAATCTATAAAATTAATTTTGGAATATACATTTCAAGTTTGGATGTCTTACCAAGAAGAGAAAAACATTAACCTAACTCAATCCAACATCAACATAATCCAACATCAACATAAGAATAAGAGTGAAAAATAAAAAAGAATGTGTAACAAAAAAAAAAAATAAGAAAAACTTACCACAAATATGAGAGAATGTTAAAGAGTGGCTAAAATCTTAGGGCATGAAAAGGAGTTTGAGGAAAAAGAAGTTGGAGAAAAGTTAGAAGTTGGAGAAAAAAGAGAGAAAAGGTAGGAGAAAAGACTAAAGTAACCTTTTTTTTTACGTAATTTTTTTCATTTAAGGGCAATTTTGACCTTTCACACAAAAAATCCTAAAAGTCTTTAGCCCCCTAAATAATGTCATATTTTTTACCATTCCCCTTTACTTAATTTAAAATTAAAAAAAAAGTCCAACTTTTCAAATTATGAATAAATTTGTCTCTAGGTTATATAGTACAATTAAATTCTCTAGGTTTAAGAAATAGTTCAATTTAATCTATGAATTAAACCATCCTCATTAAATAGATAATGGATGCACTAGCACGATAATTTTTTTTAAAAAAAAAAAACAGAATAATTTAAAAAGTAAATTATAAAAACCACCCCCACAATATGGTGGTACTTGCAATTACACTCTCAAACTTTTAATTATAAAAATTGAATCTTTAAATTTGTACAAATATTGAAATTGGACCCTCAAACTTAGATAAAATATAGATGAGAGTTCTGGTGGCAAGTCGACGTGCGCTTTGTTGTGGGGTGTTTTTTGGGAAAATAGAGACAATAGAGTCTTATTTCTCTTTTGACATCGATGGCATTTGTTTAAATTTTTTTTTTTTTTTTTTTTTTTAAATTATTCATGAGCTCTTATTTTGTTTGAAGGTTGGCTACTAATGCGAAGTGGCCCATGTCCATAAGAAAAAGAACGGGAAACAATCTGATGAATGCATTGGACAAAGAAAGCTTCAAATTTGGAAGATTTACGGGGGGGAACCCATGCAAAAGAAGCAATGAATGTAAGATCGAAGATTAAAAACATTAATCAAGAGCTGAAAAGGAATAATATGAGCATAACTTATTTTTTATAAGACATTTATTGGCAAAGATAAGAAGGCTTGGACAAACTTTGAGAGTTTATGAATTGTGAGCTGCTGCTTCAGCAGGTGTTCTGGTCGTCATTTGATCCACTGCATGCACTGTGCTCTGTAGCTCCTCCCAAATAGCTTTGTACACCATCCTCTGCCTATTCACAGCCGTCTGTCCCTCAAAGGCTGAAGAAACAACATCAATGCTGCAACCAAAATTAACTTAATTGGGTATCAATTCATCTTCACTTGTTTTTTGGATATGGCTTATGAAGCCAACTATACTTCAACATAACATGCAACTACAGGAAACTCCTCAACCAATATGCCTTTCTAATGTAACTTTAAGAGGAGTGTACCATGGATGTTCAAAGTAGGTAAAACAGATATAAAGAAAGACATTTGATTAATTTATTAGGGAATTATGTTGGAGGCTCAGAATTATTTTTTTTTAGTTCAACAATACGTGTGGAGGTAGAGATTCAATCCTCCCACTTTTGATCGAAACTATTACCTTGACCAGCTGGACAATGCTGTTGGAGACATCAATCATTTACAAGAATGGGAAGTCTTCAAATAAGCCAGGGAGAGGGACCATCCTTGTGAAAAATGTTGAAGTTTAAACTGGAAATATTAGAGATTTGAAGAATAGCAAACCCATAGGCATAGGTCATGGACTTGTGAGTGGGCAAGAAACAGATACCAAAAAGGTTGTTGGGTATAAGCCTATCGATCTCCAATAGGAATAGTATTAGGATATTATAGGGATATTAAGGGTATATTAGTAATTAGATAGAGGAGTTAATTATGGAATATGATTATAAATAGAGAGAAAGAGAATAGGGAAGATAGGTATTATCTTGGTGAGTGAATTAGGACTTGAGAGAGGCCTCAAGAGGGAAGGGTCTAAGTACCTCGAGTTACTTGGTTATCTTGTAAGTTTCAGTCATTTACAATCTGCATTCCATTTATACATAAGTCTCATTTTAACTTATTTTGTAATCTTTTTAATGTTTGGTTGCCAAAAGAACCAAAAAAAAAAAAAAACCCCTGCTAACGAGCTCTGGATGATTGGAGTCTTAAGCACCATGATTTGAATTTTGAAGGCAAACAAATTTTATAAGAAGTCAAAACGTGAATCAGGAACAAATGGAAGAAAAGAAAATTTTCCTTGTTTTTTTTTTCTTCTGGCCAGCATATAAAATTTCACAGGCATTCTGGAGAAATCAAGCTTTCTTATACTAAGCTACCATAGAAAAGCAATTATAGGTAAAAAGTCCTCACCTAACATGTCGTCCATCCCCATAAGCATCTTTTACCGACACAGATTGTGCATCTAGTTGATCCTTAATCTGATGAAGAAATTTGCAAAGTCAACTCAATAAACAAAAATTTAATCACCTTGTAAGAGAGAGCCACAACTCTGACGAAAAAACTCCAGAAAGAAATAACAATTTCCATTCAAATACACTTTACCAGACTAGTTTCAATAAAATTCAAGCCAAGGATTGCACAGCTTTTGTAAGCCCTTACCTAATATAGAAAAGTGGTAAGTGCTCGGGAAAAATTACTAAGTAGTAAAACCGTGGGATTAAGTTTAGGGAAAAAGTGTTGTGGACAAGTTGTAAGGAGAAAATTGGAAGCTCAATGGGTTGAAGTCAGAAATTTGGCTAAGTATGTAAACTATGCTATAAAGGTAAGAGTTGAATCTATATGGGAATATTGACAAAATGTTAGTAAGGGATTCAACTCATAGCATAGGTCAAAGCATAGTCAAGTGAGTAAATTCAATGCATACTGCATAGCATTGTAGCATAAACTCTAGCATAGGAAGATTACCTTGGATACATAACATTGAACGCATAATAGAGGTAGGTTGGACGCATAGGAAGACATCCATCACACTTTAGTTGGACAATTTGAGCATAATATGAAGGGAGGAAAATCACCTTGGATGTGAAAGCATCTTGGAAACTATGCTATGAAAATGAGAAACTATGCTATAAGAGAAGGAACTATGTTGTGATCATGAGAAAACTATGCTATGAGCATAAGAAACTATGTATGGGCAAGAGGAGCTATACTATGAGAATAAGAAACTAAGTTAGGAGAATAAAGAACAGTGCTAGGCACATTATGCTACGAGTAGGGGTCTAACCTTAGATACATTATCTTAAGTTGAACACATTGTGGGAGGAGGAGGAGACTTGGTCGCATACTAGGGTAGAGATGACCTACTTGGGCACATGCTAGAAGATGTTAGACACATGGAAGGATCTTCTTGGGAGAATTAGGGTTAGGTGGACTTCTAGCTTAGAGTTGGTTAAGTATTAAACAAACCATGCATTAAACAATGCATCACCAAAAGAGGTTGAACGCATACCTTGAAGGGAAAAAGGCAAAGTGGACACACAGCTATGCTATGAATTCAAAGAAGGAAGTTGTGTCATGAAAAGGGAATAAAAACCAAGGAATAATGAAATTAAGGAAAGTTAGATGCATAAGGGAAGGTAGACACATGGGGTGGTCTAGGGAAGAATGTAACTAGGTATTGGGTAGCATGTGGTAGACCAAGTAATGAAACCCTAGAAGTTGGGCACATAAGATGGAAAGTGAGCGCATAGTGGATGTATTTGCACACTTAAGGTATAACCAAGGGAGGACATGCTACGAGAAGGAAATGAGGGCTAAGAACGAGAAGATGGAGGGGAGTTGGACGCATGGGAGGGGACCCATGCATCCAAAGTAAATGCCTCTACGTTGACTTGATGGTCAGTTTGCAAGGTGAAGTTTTGGTTAATCTAAATAGGAGGTGGATGAAAAAGATGCAAAGTTGAGCATGCAAAACGAGGGATAGCCACTTCAAGGGGGCATGCATTGGACATGGTTAGGTGATGGCACAACATGCTTACATGCAAGTAGGTCGGGGGCATGCGTTGGACATGATTAGGTGATGGCACAACATGCTTACATGCAAGTAGGTGGTGGCAAGACCTATGGGTTGGCTCAATCTGGGAAGGACACTTAGATTGTATGAAAGGAGGAGGTGTCATGCGTTGAGGGTAGGAAGGGATGACGAGGATGGTTTGTTGAAGCCTATAAATACCCTCAGAGGATCTCATTTCATTCCACAACTCAAAAATCCTCTAAAAAAGGCCCAAAAGGGAGGTGATTGGAGAAAGTTAGGAAAGACCATGCGTTGAAGAAGCCATCCTTGAGTTGAGGAGGATCATCTATGCATTGAGTAGGAGCTACTTTGCGCCCAACATCAAGCTGTCCAAGCTACCTTGTGCCCAATTATGTTGTGGAGACAAGACCCTACGCCCACAGTTATTTTCCATCCAAAGGTTTAGTTCGAGTCTTTTTGGGTTGGTAAGCTAGGCTTAGGGTTAAGATGATGTTTTAAGATTATTTTTAACCCTAAACACAGGATTCTAAGTTAACTATTAGATTAATACAGGCTTGAGATTCAGATGGAGTTGGGAGACCAAGGAACTTAGAAACCAGACCGGAGAACAGTGAGTGGTTTTACTTTCTATGTCTTTGTGAATTTATATGTTTGTATGGTAATATATATATATATGTATACAAGTATGGTTCGGAAATCCGTGGCATGATCGGAAAGTATGTTTTCTTCTTGTGATTTTTTGTACTTTGATTGTTTTCTGAAATTGTGTGAATGCATGTATTTGATTGAAAACTAGAACTGTACCCAGGAAATTTGTTAGCATATCTCGTGGGCATCTGGCTGGGGTTGTTAGCGTACTCGAGTATGACTAGGGGGAATTGTCGACATGGCACATTTGGGGGGTTGTATTGGGTACTGGAATTGTTTCCTTGACTTGATGGTTTGTTGGAACATTGCATTTCTGGAGAAACATATGATCATGCCAACATTATCTCAGTTACCAGACTGAGGTCATTCATACTTTAGTGTGATTCTGTGATTGACTGTCTGTGCAAATTTTTTTCAATTTAAACCTATTTTCATATAAAACATACCACTCATTGAGCTTTCCCAGCTCATGTTTTCTAAATGTTTTTGTTCCCCCCCGATAGCAAGAGAAGGATGCATCGGAGTGCCACTAGAAGATAGAGTCTGTTGGCAGAGTGATTTCTAGGATCATCGCATCCTAGGGGTTAGGTTAGAAACTAAAATATGATTATACATGGCCTATAACCCTGACCTTGTGTGAATATTAATATTCCAAATGAAATAAGTTCTTTTAAAAACATTTCCGACTTGAGATGTGATTGATAAGAACAAGGTAGTGGACAACATATATTACAAAAGAGTAAGGTTCGCAGTCTTCACACCTTCTCCTGGGCGAAAGGGTTAAGTTCGGGAGAGAGTGTGACAAGTTGGTACCAGAGCAAAATGTTCTGGGGTAATTTAGGCAGAATGTCGGGGAAATAGAGTTGGTCCTGGCTCGAAAGGCCTAAAATTTTCAGGAAAAACCCATGTGTAGTATGGTAAAAAAAGGTCGAGCCATAGGACAAAAACCTAGAAATACAATGGGTAAAGGTTTACATAAAACCAGGAAAGGGTAGGAAAAGTCAAAATAAGGGTTTGTAGAAACTTGGAAGAAATCCAGGAAAGATTAGATCGAAAGGAATAAGTGACTTAAAAGATAGTGGAAACATGAATTCCTTGGAACTAAATGATCATTATAATCTCAAGTTAATTGTTATTGTAGGAAACACGTACTTAAGTGATAGATCAAGATGACAATTTGAAATAAGATGTAGTGTTAGTTCTACCATGATGTCCAAAGAAAACCGAAAGACTCGATGGAGCCCCTGTCCCTACATGGATCCTGAATTGAAAGAGTAGATTAGACGCGCTACTGTACCGGAATGTTCTAAATGTGGAGGAGAACATATAGGACCTTGTTTGGTACCATCAAGAACTTGTTTTGAGTGTGGTCAAAGAGGCCACCTTTGGAAAAATTGTGTCCATGATCAACGAAAAGGTAAAGACAAATAGAAGTAGATAAGTAGAAGCAATCCACCACAAAAAGATACATTTTCGGGTAACCGGCACAACGGATTCCGGATTGAGAAAAATCATGAAATTATTCTAAAGAAGATTCATATAACAGAGGGATCTAGTCGTACAACGAATGATGTTAAGTTGACAACTGCTGATATCCCTTATAATATAGATACTGAAGACAATATGGAAAGTTCATACAAGGAAGATACAGAAAATTTTGTTTCTTTTGTCTACAACAGGGACATTCTTTGGAGAAGTGTTCGTGGAAACCAAAGGAAAAACTTGGGATAACAGTAAAAGGAAAAGAAAAAGCGGAGGAATGATAAGAAATGTAACCTATAAATATAAAATACATAAGTAAGATGTAAATTACTCAAAAACCTACCCGGTAAAGAAATAAAAAGTATTGTAATAAGTAGTTGTTAAAATAATGAAATTTCCAGTAAGATGTAAATTACTCAACTCTTACCTTTATAGCATAGTTTACATACTTAGCCAAATTTTTTACTTCAACCCATTAAGCTTCCAATTTTCTCCTTACAACTTGTCCATAATACTTTTTCCCTAAACTTAATCCCACGATTTTACTACTTAATAATTTTTCCTGAGCACTTAACATTTTTAATACTAGGTAAGGGCTTACAGATTTCTACCCCTTAAAGAATTTCGTCCTTGAAATTCCATTTGCAGTTTAATAATAACTTATGAAAATAGATTTTATTTAGAAAAAACAAGTTTTGTCCGGATGGTAATTACATACTTTAACATTTACAATTCTAGGATTTTACCCTTGTTTTCTAGTTTCTGCTCTAATTGAGTCATGGCATACAGTTTCCCTGGATGCCAAGACGATTCAACTATTCCCTTTTGCTTTAACCTGTCTAGTTGTCCTCCACCTACCGTCGATGGTCCTACTCCTTGAATAACTATTTGGGAAGTGGCCCTTCTATCCCCAGTCGCTAGTTGTGAACATTCTCTTTTGAAGTGTGCAGTTTATCCACAATTATAATAGACATATGCTTTCTCATGACACTTATTACCCCAATGATACCTGTTACAATTTGGGCACTAAGGTCTCCTATTATCAATAGCGACTAACTTGGAGTAGTGTCTTCTAGAAGATTGTTTGACTAGCTCCTCCCAATCCAAATTTTGGAACACTTATATTTTTAAATGTTCATTTGTTTACTACTCCTGGAACAAACTTCCCACTTCTTTCTTTTCCGGTAGCAAACAGAGGAACATTTAAAAATAAAGGTGCTCCAAAGTTTGGATTGGGAGGAGCTAGTCAAACAAACAAATCTTCTAGAAGACGCTACTCCAAGTCAGTCGTTATTGATTATAGGAGACCCTATGTTAGGAACCAAGGTAGTATGGGATGCCTTTGTCCCACATTGGTTAGAATGGGATGACCAATGTGGTACTTAAGTGGGCCACCCCAATAGCTAGCTTTTCAGGTGTGGTTCTCCAAAGTGCTTAAGTACCTAATAATGGTATTAGAGCCAATTGTCGACGTTCCAGAGTGGAACCGACGGAAGGTTCTGACCGGGTGTGGCTGAGTGAAGTACCACCGGAGCAGCCGCCATGACGTCGGCTTTCCGAGGATGAGGTATTGTTAGGAACCAAGGTAGTATGGGATGCCTTTGTCCCACATTAGTTAGAATGGGATGCTTTTGTCCTACATTGATTAGAATGGGATGACCAATGTGGTAATGGCTTGGCTCTCCCACCCCAATAGCTAGCTTTGGGGTGTGGTTCTCCAAGGTGCTTAAGTACCTAACAAGTGTCCAAACTGTAACAGGTATCATTGGGGTAATAAGTGTCCTGAGAAAGCATGTCTGTTATAATTGTGGACAAACTGGACACTTCAAAAGAGAATGTCCACAACTAGTGATTGGGGATAGAAGGGCCACTTCCCAAATAGTTAATCAAGGAGTAGGACCATTGACGGTAGGTGGAAGACAACCAGGCGGGTTAAAGCAAAAGGGAATAGTTGAATCGTCTCAGCATCCAGGGAAACTGTATGCCATGACTCAATTAGAGCAAAAACCAGAAAACAAGGGTAAAATCCCAGAACTGTAAATGTTAAAGTATGTAATTACCATCCGGAAAAAACTTGTTTTTTCTAAATAAAATCTATTTTCATAAGCTATTATTAAACTGCAAATGGAATTTCAAGGACAAAATTCTTTAAGGGGTAGAAATCTATAAGCCCTTACCTAGTATAAAAAGTGTTAAGTGCTTGGGAAAAATTATTAAGTAGTAAAATTCTGGGATTAAGTTTTGGGAAAAAGTGTTATGGACAAGTTGTAAGGAGAAAACTGGAAGCTTAATGGGTTGAAGTAAAAAATTTGGCAAAGTATGTAAACTATGCTATAAAAGTAAGAGTTGAAGCTATAACATAGTAAAGAGGGAAACATTGACTAAGTGTTAGTAAGGGATTCAACTCATAGCATAGGTCATAGCATAGCCAAGTGAGTAAATTCATAGTATAGCATTATAGCATAAACTCATAGCATGCAAAGATTACCTTGGATACATAATGTTGGACACAAAGTAGAGGTAGGTTGGGCGCATAGGAAGACTTCCATGACACTTTAGTTGGACAATTTGAACGCAATATGAGGGGAGGAAAGTCAGCTTGAATGTGAAAGACATCTTGGAAAATATGCTATAAAAATGAAGAACTATACTATGAGTGGAAGGAACTATGTTGTGATCATGAGAAGTTATGCTATGAGCAAGAGGAGCTATACTATGAGCAAGAGGTGTTATACTATGAGAATAAGAAGCTAAGCTAGGAGAATAAAGACCAGTGCTAGGAGCATTATGCTACGAGTAGGGGTCTAACCTTAGATACGTTATCTTAAGTTGAATACATTGTGGGAGGAGGAGGAGACTTGGGCACATACTAGGGTAGAGATGACCTACTTGGGCGCATGCTAGAAGAAGTTGGACGCATGGAAGGATCTTTTTGGGAGAATTAGGGTTAGGTGGACTTCCAGGGAAGAGTTGGTTAAATATTAAACGAACCATGCATTGAACGATGCATCACCAAGAGAGGTTGGATGCATAGGGAAGAAAGGTTGGACGCATACCTTGAAGGGAAAAAGGCAAACTGGACGCATGGCTATGCTTTGGAGGAAGTTGTGTCATGAAAAGGAAATAAAAACCAAGGAAGAATGAAATTGAGGAAGGTTGGATGCGTAGGGGAAGAGGTGGACGCATGGGGTGGTCCAAGGAAGAATGTGATTAGGTATTGAGTAGCATGTGGCCCACAAGTAATGAAACCCTAGAAGTTGGGCGCATAAGGGGGAAAATGGGCGCATAGTGGATGTATTTGCACACTTAAGGTATAACCAAAGGAGGACATCATGCTACAAGAAGGAAGCGAGGGATAAGAACAGGAAGATGGAGGGAAGTTGGACGCATGGAAGGGGACCCATACGCCCAAGGTAAGTGCCTATGCGTGGACTTAATGGTTGGTTTGCAAGGTGAAGTTTTGGTTAATCTAAGTGGGAGTTGGATAACGGAGATGCAAAGTTGAGCATGCAAAACGAGGGATAGTCACTTCAAAGGGGGTGCATGCATTGGACATGGTTAGGTGATGGCATAACATGCTTACATGCAAGTAGGTGGTGGCAAGAGCTATGCATTGGCTCAATCTGAGAAGGACACTTAGATTGTATGAAAGGAGGAGGCATCATGCATTGAGGGTAGGGAAGGATGACGAGGATGGTTTGTTGAAGCCTATAAATACCCTTAGAGGATCTCATTTCATTCCAAACTCAAAAATCCTCTGAAAAAGGCTCAAAAGGGAGGTCATTAGAGAAAGTTGGGAAGGACCATGCACTGAAGAAGCCATCCTAGCATTGAGGAAGTTCATCTATGCATTGAGTAGGAGCTGCTTTGTACCCAACATCAAACTGTCCAAGCTACCTTATGTCCAACTGTGTTATGGAGACAAGACCCTATGCCCACAACTGTTATTTTCCATCTAAAGGTTTAGTTTGAGTCTTTTAAGGCGGGTGTGGCCCAAGGAGTTGAGAAGTAGGAGTAAGGAAGTAAGAGTTTGTGAACTCCACTCCTTGTTTGGCCTAAGGAGTTTGTGGGTCCCACTACTAAAAAACATCAATTTTACATCTTATCAACTCCTTACACTGTGGACCCCAAGAGTTCATAACTCCCTAGACTTCATAACTCCTTACTTACTATTTCACTCCTCACCCCAAACACCCCCTTAGGGTTGGTGACCTAGGTTTTGGGTTAAGGGGATGTTTTAAGATTATTTTTAATCCTAAACGCGGGATTCTAAGTTAACTATTGGATTAATACAGGCTTGAAATTTAGACGGAGTTAGGAGACCGAGGAACTTAGAAACTGGACCAAAGAATAGTGAGTGGTTTTACTTTCTATGTCTTTGTGAATTTATATGTTTATATGGTTACATATATATAAATATATATAATATAATATATTATATATATATATTATTATATATTATATGTATGTATATTATATAATATATATATATCTAATATGTATGTATAGTATATATATATATATATCTAATATGTATGTATACAAGTATGGTTTGGAAATCGGTGGCATGATCGAAAAGTATGTTTTCTTCTTGTGATTTTCCGATACTTTTGACTGTTTTCTGAAATTGTGTGGATGCATGTATTTGATTGGAAACTAGAACTATACCCGGAAAATTTGTTAGCATATCTCGTGGACGTCTAGTTAGGATTGTCAGCATACCCGAGTATGACTAGCGGGAATTGTCGACATGTGCACATTCGACGGGTTGTATTGGGTGTTGGAATTGTTTTCTTGAATTGATATGCTGGAATCTCTGGTTGCTCACGGCAGATATTGGTTTTCCTAGTAGCTAGCTAAACTGTAGTAGCGATTGGTTGAGTATATAAATCTATTTGTATATGATTGAAGAACAGATCCTTTTCTTTGGAGAATAAATTGATCTTTGATCAAGTATGTCATCGATTTCTACATATGCCACTTTGGGCACAGGTGACCTCGATATGAACAAGTCAACCAGCTGTGCTCGTGGCCCTTCTAATAACATGGCTCTGCCTAGAACTAAACAACTTGGTTGATATTTGATAATATATTGAAGCGAGAAAAACAAACTACATCCATTTTACAATCAAATACGCATTTGCAGAAAAGAAGCTGAAAATCACTAGTTTGGTAACAAACATGTTAAAACAAAAACAAAAGATGAGCAAAATTATCACATAAAATCGGCGTTAAGGTCTCTTTATTGCGGTGCTACTAAGAACATTTATGAACTAGAATCGACCGGGAGATTCCATTCCTCTTAAATTAGCTTAGTAACTTGCCCTAATTTCCCTCAAATAGCATACGCACTGGTTTGCTCAAATAGATGAAAACGTAGAAAAATATAAACATAAAACCATGAAGAAACCAAAAACTATAAAAAAAAAAAAAAATTACCTTGTTCTCCATTGACTTCATGAGTGGAGAATCAATAGATCCAGATTCATTCACTTGAGTGGCTCTAATGCTCAAGCTCCGACTCGAACCCCATTTTGGGAACGTTCCATTAGAACGGCTATATCTCGCAAGATTACTGCTCTTACTACGGACGCCAGTGGTGGATGTGGAGGTAATTGCGGCGACAACGGCGGCGTTGCAGACACAGTTGGAAGTGATTTGCCGGGAGACAACCGAAAAAGGTTGGTTGTGGTGAACGAACAGTGGAAGAACCCGACGGAACGCGACATGAGGAACCTTAATCATCATCATCAAAGTCTTAACCGCAGCTGAAGCGATCGAAATGCTATACTTGATAGGTTTGTTCTATCGTTCTTGTTTGCTTTCCCGTAACGATTTATGGTCTGCGACTGTACTCTTTCGTCCTCTCTTTTTTCGGTTTTTTAACTTTTTTATTTTTTATTTTTTTGAAAAATATTCTTATAGACGAATTTTCAAGAATTGATTTAAGAGGTCCTTGAACTAATAATTCTATTAAATTTAAATATATAATTCATTAAAAATATGATGTATTAAGATCACTTGACAAAAAATATTATTTTTTAACTTTTCCCACTTCTCTCTCCCCTCTTCCTTCCTCGTGAAATCAATTCGGTTTAGAGGTCAAACCGAACTGAATCGATATTATTTATATAGAGTATCGAAATAAACCGTTTGTGCGATTCGAATCGAACCAGTTCCATTCGGTTTCGTGAATCAGCTTCTCTTAGTGAAGACTGAGGGAAGACGAAGAGAAGGAATCGGCTGAAGATGAAGAGGACGAATAAATGGAATCGGCTGAAGATTGAGGGAAGACGAAACCTCGATTTCGAACTCGAAGACGAAAACTGTAAATGATTTGGAACTTGAAGACAAACACTCGGACTCGAACTCAAACTGAAGCTGAAATGAAGAGTGAAGACGAAGACTGAAGAGTGGCGACCACAAACCCTAAAGAAACAAAAGTGCGAAGAAAGCCTTGGAACTGCCGAAGAAGAAAGAAAACTTTTTATTTAATATATATTATATACTTTATTTATTAATTTATATTATTTAATATATTTATATTCAAATAGTTCGTTCGGTTTAGAAACAGGTTTTCAAACTTAGAACCAAACCAAACCGTTTAAATTCAGTTTTAACATTCCAACGAATCGCATCGAACCGATTTTTTCGATTTTGCTTATAAATCGGTTCAGCTCGGTTCGGTTTAAGCGATTTTGCTGTCCACTCCTACTCTCTATTGCCCTCTCTTCTTTGTCGAGATGTCCACAGGACGGAGATGGAGAAACCTTCCCCTGTCTCTATTTCATTTCTCATCCTCGCAAATTTTTTCAGGGATACCCTACGAAGATTATGCAGGATCGAGTTCCCTACGAGTAAAATTCTTCGCAGTTATTGTTTTCTAATAATTTTGTATTTCAATTAAATATATATTTCAATCCCTTTAAACAAATCCAATACAATTTTCATTTAGATAAATATTTTCAATTTTTCTAATAAAAACAATAATACACATGTAATTTAAAAAGATATAATTAAAATACTAAATTATCATAATTTGTAAAAATTTAAAATCAAGAATTATAACATCCTATCTTAAATATTACAACATCTAACAAATTAAAGTAATAAAATCTTAAACTTAAATAATTAAAACCTTCATAATTATTCTAACAAAGTCTACAATATATTTATTTATAATTTATATACGAGAGTCGAGGCGAGGCGAGAACATGGTAGGATCAGGGATGAGGAATATCCCCCGTCCCCCACTCTCCCCTTGCTCATTCCCCGTCTATTCGGATATTTTTCAACCTAATAAGTTTTTTTTAACATTTCTACTTCTCCATCTCTATCTCTTTTTGTCAGACATTTATGAAATTTGCTCACTTCTCCCTCATTTTTTTCTCATATCTCTTCCATTTCTTTCATCTCTCTTGTTCACTCTCCACCCTTGCATGCTTCTTAGTTTTTGATTCCCTAGAAAGGGATAAGAATGTAAGTCGATGTTCAAGTTAGTTTCTAAAACCATTATTTTAGTTAAAAATTCAATGCAAAACCAAAATTTTGAAACCGAGCAACCATTTGATTGAAACCAACAAAATGTATCCAAACGAACCAACTAATAATTTCGATTTGTCTCCTTTTTTTAGCTCCCTCAAACAGAGAATTCGATGAATATGAGGACATTGATTATCTAAATTTGGTGAATATGATTTGTTCAATAACTGAAATAGTTACTAGGCATGAGCTTAAGTCAATTATTTTCTGTGCCTATGTATTAAAATGTTTTTTAAAAAAGTTTTGGACATAATGATTTAAATGTATTAGAAATTTGTGTTTGAAATATAACTGAAAAAGAAAAAGAAAAGGAAGTCATAAAGTTAGAAAGTTTACTAGTATAAACTAGATGAGAGGAAGAAGCAAGAAAAGTGAGCAAATTTCATCATTTTCTTCAACGAAAAAATGACAGACAAAGAGAGACGGAGATGGAAGAGGGAGGAGAGAGGAGAAAAGAGCATAAAAGAAGAGAGAGAAGTGGAAAGATTGAAAAATTAATATTTTTTCGAAGTCATTTTGCCCTTTATTAGTTGAGAAACCTTTTAAACCTATTTTTAAAAATTTAAAGACTAAAATGGTCAATTTAAAACATTAAGAACTACACCTATTCTTAAAAACTCAGGACTAAAATGATACTTTTTTCCCCTTTTAGTACATCGTATCATTATAAATTTAAATGATAAATTTGGTAAAGTAAGAATTTAGTTGTGGTAGTCTGCTGGTTTATAATCAATCTTGTCTCTATGGTTTAATAAAATATTTATAAATAGTCCATATACAAATCTACTTCTTGTGATTTAGTTAGAATCTAGTTTATGGATTATAATTAGAATCTAGTTTCTATGATTTGATAAAACATTTCTTACCATAAGGATTATTTATGAATATTTTATCAAACTAGAGGAAATAGTTATAAAGATGTTATAAATTCATAAATACTATCTATAAGCTTTTATCAAATAATATAAAATTTTAAAATTATAAGAACTAAACTAGATATAACAAATTGGACTCAAATATTTACAAATACAGCAAAGTCCAAAAGAAATTATAAAAATGGCAAAATCTTCCTCATCCCATGTAAAAGATCCAATAATACCCCTTGGAAGCTCAAAATTAACGATCCACACCGTAATCCTCGGCTCGACCACAACCGCTCGACCGACCTGACTCCAAAACTAAAGTGACCGACCTGACCCACGTCCGTTAGCTTCACGATCTTCACATCTTCATTCTCCCCTTCCACCAACGAACAAAATCTTCACTGTTTCGTCAATGTCATGGGCGTGTTGATAAATATGAACAAAGTCTGTTTTGAGTGAAGAAAATGGATAACATTGATTTTTTGTCTTAGATAAAGTGGAACTAACTGCATTTGATGGGTAGACTTTCTTGGATCTTGATTAATTTGTAAAATGATAGAGTGAGAACGCTATCATTTTTTTTCACTGATAGATAATGATAGAACTGTATTAGTTTTTTTTATGTAATTTATTTGATGTGTTTAAATGTAGTTGGTTGTGCTTCAACTTGTTCCAACTTTAAATTAACAACACTTAAATATCAAAGATAGATAGTGATAGAGTTCGATCACTGTCTTTCAATCTCTATTCATATATGTAATAACAAAAAATGAAAAAAAAATAACAAACATACATATCTACTACTGATAAACAGTGATAGACTTCAATTACTGACTATATAATGATAGAATCTCAACTCATATCATGTACATATATATCTTCAAACCTCATATTACACTGATAGACGTTGATGTTTTATTGTTATCTATCAGCTTCACATCATATTTTTTATAATTAAATGGGGAGGGAATGAGGATGGGGAATATATTCCTCATCCAGCCTAATTAATTAACTAATTAACTAACTATAAACACATATATTTATACACATTCATAAGCAAGTTGTGATTCTTTAAAAAAATGTTATATAGCCCAATAGAATTTAATTATATATATTAAATTGAAGGCTAGACTTGTAATATTAAAACTTTAATTTTTAGAAACGACGGGATTAAATATTTTAATTACATCTTTGTACATAAAATATTATTGTTTTTAGTATGAAATTTTATAGTGTTTTCTTTGAATAAAAAATGTATTAGAAATAATCGATTTAAAATATAAAATTTTATTAATGTTGGGAATAAAGTTCAAAGTTGTTAAAAATGAATAAATTAAAAATAAACAAACAAAAATATATTTTTCTCCGTGGGAACTCGATCCCCATGAATTCTCAATGAAAAATTTCAACCCAAGCCTCGTAGAGAATTTTGCGAACATGGAGAATGAAATAGGGGGACGAGGATAGAGACGGAAAGCTTTCCTCGTCCTCGTTCCACCTCGTGGACATCTTTAAATGAGACAGTGATATACTATTATCACTCTCTATCAGTAGTATAATCTAAGGTTCGAAATATGGATAATTAAGATTTTTTTTGACAAAAATTTCATTAGTAACAGAAGGTTGTGTTGAGTATTCAAGGCAAGAAGGGGACCTCCGACAAATAGTGTGCACAATATGAAAAAGAAGCCTGTCATACCTGCTGTTTTACCAAAATGGCAGAGAATGTCGCCCGGGTTATAAACAGTAACGATGAAAGAGAGGAGGACACAGACAACCTTGGAGAAACGAGAGAGAACCTTTTAGACACCGTCCGCCGTGTTTCTGAGAAGGAACGATTATTCTCTCCGGCGAAGTCGAATATGAAACCGAAGTGAAGCAAGTGATTTTCAACTTGAGTCTGAAGTCCTTGATCAACGCAGATATCTTCTATCATCCATTCTCAGTTTATCATTTTACATACTAGCTTTTGATACTGTAGTTTACGAACTTATTCTGGATTATTTCTAAAGTTTTATATCACGACGAGTTTCATCTTCTTCTCTTCCACTTTGATATTGTTTTTCTCATATACTATAAGTAGTAAGTTCCATGGATTGAGTCAAAAATACCATCAATAATCTGGCGAGGATAACTTATGACGTAAACCTTGGTCTTGAGAAATGAGTGAATGAGTCTTAAGCTCGATTCTGCTTGGCCTGCCGATTCAAGTAGAGTCCATCTGATTGCCCGAGAGGGTAAAGGATTGTAGATTGCATTACTTAAGGAAGACAAGTTATCCTTAGATATAAGAGTCACCCTTCGTTCAATCGACAACAATGCATGCAATCATAGAAAGATGGTAAATATGACGAGTAATCTATGAGGGTTTGCATATATTGGGTTGTTAAGGGCACCAAAATAGAATTCATAAGTTTACTCAAAGGAATGATGGTAATAGCATATGAAGGGATCGAAACTAGTGTGAAAGTGCATTTCAGTGACATTGAATTTTACCATCAGGAATTCAAGAAAAAATAGAGAAATATGCATACTTTTATACAATATAGGATAAACATACATATTAACTAGTATTAAGCATGCTTTACAGTAAAGTACAGAGGGATAATAAAAGCTTACCCTTGAAGACTATATTCAATGTTTTTTCTCTTCCCTGCAAGAACTTCTTCCACGAACAGAATCAAAGAGACACTACTACTAATGTCCTCCCTACTATTCTCTAGCAAGGATTGGATGGTGGGATCCAAGAATTATGAAAGAATTAAGGGGAATATCACATAAAACTTTTATCTGTTCCTCAAAGTTTTTTTTAGAGGATTTGAGAGGAAAAAAAATTGATCTCAAAGATCATATGTTTTTTTTGCCATCATCTCATCATCCAGAGAGAGAGAAATTTGAACTGGAGGAGAAGTTTACTCCTCATCACAAGGGGGAGTTATTATTGGATTTATACTTTAAAGCCTCGTAGTTAATTAGTTATTTGATATAATAGTTGATTATTTTAAATATGCAATAATTAGAGCTATCCATTAAGGAGAATCCCGAGGTTATTTCATGAGACCTGAACAACATATAGTAGACATGTAGGTAGATCATGTTCAAGTCATAACCTAGGTCTATAGTATATGGATAAGGTTGGATTCCTTATCCTGGTAAAACTATGAATATGACCCATTTTGTAAATGTTACAATTATTGTAAAGTGATACAAACGATATCATTCAAATTATTCACGTGTAGACATGCAAAGGGGTATCCTATACAAAGAGTTTGTATAAGATTGCATCGCGATATTTAAGCTCTCTTTGTAACACTGTTGACTAAAGAGATTAATATTTCATAGAATAATCATATAACTCGATCTCAATCCTGGGTGAGTTATGGAGTCCTATTCATGAGACAATCCTTTGATTTGTATAGGTAAGAGTGGTCCGAGTCGTCGACTTAATAAGCTTACCATTTTGGGGACATCTCTGAGTAGGAAGCTGAGAACATAACTACATAAGATGAAATTCACTCATTCTCGTATTTAAGGTAAGTAGATGACTAGTTCCCTTAAGTGTTGATCTTAGGTTTTGAACAAAGAGTACCCACCCTTTCCTTGCTCGAGAGGGATTTGGTTTATGGAAGGACCATAAACAGATTGTTCATTATAAGGATCAGTGATACTTAAGGAGTAAGAGGTAATTATAAGGACAAAACATTAATTTAACCCAACTATAATTACGAACTACTTGTGAAGGATCGACTTATTGTAATGGTTAAATCCATGGACACATAAATATTCTAAGTACAGTTGTGGATCTTTAGTGGAGTGACACATATTTAATGTTCATTAACATAATTAAAGAATTTAATTAGTTAGTCTGATTGAGGAGCTGGGAACACAACTACACAAGATGGAATTCACTCATTCCCTAATGCTGCGGTAAGTAGATAAATTGCTCCCTTAAGGGCTAATTTTGGGACTCGAACAATGTGGTGCCACACCCCCTCTAGGCTCGAAAAGGTTTGGTCATAGTTGGACTATGACTTATTGTTCATTAGAGGGATCGGTGGTACTTAATGTTAGTTTGTATATTCTAAAACTCGCAGTTTGTAATGTTAAATATTTTCTATTATCAATAAAGATGTTATTGATATTTATTCAATAAAACACTTGTTGAATATGTAAATTGCACTTGTAAAAACTAAATCCAATGAACTAAAAGATCCATGGCTATTACATGAATACTTGAACTTTATATGGAGACATAAAGACGGATCAAGTTTGAATAAATAGCCAAAATAATCTATAGTATATGAATAAGGTTGAATATCTTATTCTGGTAACACTATGGATGCAGCCCACTTTGTAGATAGTACAAACGATGTGATCCTAAATCGTTCATGTAGGAGACATGAGAAATCGGGGTGTCCTATGCAATGAGTTTGCATAAGATCAGACCACGAAATAAGTCACTCTTACTTTAAAATGTTGTTTACTGTTTAAGACTGGTTGTTTCAAATAGATGACTTAGGTAACTCGACCTTAATTCTGAACTAACTATAAACTCCTGTTTATTCAGGATTATTCTTAGATTTGCATAGGTGAGGGCTGGCTTAACAATGCCGGCTCAATAAACCTCCCATTTCAGGGGTAAGACCAGGTAGATAGCTGAGGACATAGGATGCAAGACGAAATTTACACCTACTCGATTTAGGGATAGTAGAAAGTTTGTTCTCTTAAATGCTTGATCCAAGTCTTGAACAATGGATCCCACCCTCTCATTGGGCTGAGAGGGATTCAGTTTAGTGATTGGATCACAAACCAATTGTTCATTAGAGGATCAGTGGAACTTAAAGAACAAGATGTAATTTCAGGGGTAAAACAACATTTGACCCAATCATTATTATAAATAACCTGTGAAGGGTCGACTTACTAATTATGGTTAAATTAAGTAGACAGAAATATATCTACAATGAGGAGAGTGCAGCTATTGAGCTATAGTGGTGTGACTCAGTAGTTAATGAATATTGATTAATTAGGTCTAAAGAGTTTGACTAATTAATCTCAAATTGTTGGAGCTCATGATATATAGGTCTATAAGGTCCCTCTACTAGTTCATAAAAATTAACACCTTAGATTAGTGAATTGAGTGTTTTTGAAATATTTAAAATCAAATTAAGATTTTCAATTTGAAATGTTCAAATTGAATTTAAGTATTTTCCATTTGAAATGTTCAAATTGAATTTAGAGTTTTTAATTTGAAGTGTTCAAATAGCAAACTAGGGTTTGAATTCGAAATATTCAAATTCAAATTAGGGTTTGAATAATTAGATATAATTAAACGTTTAATTTTGTTGAAATTAAACGAAATTGGAGAATTTAAAATATTTAAATATTGATTACATAAATAGGATTCATGTTTAAAATTAGGTATTTGATTAATTTAATATTGGATATTAAACTATTATTAACTAATTAAAATCAAATTAATTCTTCAATTTATAATTCAATTTTAGAAATTGATTTTTAAATTGATTTAATTTTGAATTAAATAAAAAATTAAATTGAAAATGAAATTGTGTTAGTAGAGAAATCCATCTTTTGAGTTTGTAAGGTGGATTCATCTCCAAGTGTCAAATGGATACCTCCTTCAGTGACTGCATGCATATGATACATAAAAGCTCAAAATTCTTGAGATTATAGGTGTTGAATGTTGGAAATTTGAAAATTTTGCACAATTCTCTATCTCTCTCAAATCCTCTCTCCTATTCCATACTCAATTCACTTCGAATCAGAGTCTCACCACTCAAATTCAAGGCTAAGAATAGTAAAGAAGACACTCTTGGTGGTCTACTATCGATTTGAAGCTCAAATTCCTGGAGAGGAGCTTGGATTTGGAGGATTCTTCAAAGGTATATGTTCTGGAAACCCTTTTATATTGAAAATAGTATTTTCCTGCTTTTAGAACTCAAATTAAGTGTAATTAGAGTGCTTATTGTTTCTGATTGCTTCCGTTGCATGCTTGTAAGTTCCATCACTTAAGGAGTTAGATGTAACTATAGGGACAAAATGATAATTTTGGTCCAGTTGTACTTACGAGCAATTTGTGAAAAGTCACGCACTGTTCTGGTTATAGCCAATGGATACAAAAATATATCTGTAGCACGAAGAATTCAACTATCGATCTTTAGTAGAGTGACCGACAGTTCATGAAAGTTGATTAATTTAATTAAAGGGGTTTAATTAATTGATCAAGTACCATTGAAGCTTCAAGCTATAGGTCTATAAGGTCCCCTTTATATCTCAACAGGGATAATTGAGAATCAATTTAATTTTGGATTAATTTGAATTGTTCAAATTAATTGAGAGAATTAAATATATATGATATAATTAATTTAGTTTAATTATATATGGTATAGTCTGTATAATGTATTTGATACATTATAAAATAAAGTTTATTGTTTTGTACTTGTTTTTATCTTGTACACCCACTTGCTTTAGGACAAATGAGAGATTGTTGGGGTTGATGCCCTAAATCTCGTAGGGTTCTGTAGTTTGTAAATACATGTATGAACAAACACTTGTGATGTAATAATATGAGATATTTTTTTCATTGTTGTCTATGAAATACGAGATATTTTAGTTGCATTAACCACAAAACAATAACTAAGATCCCTAGTTATCGTTATAACTTAAGCATGTATGTGGAGACATACAAGTGGATCATGCCTTAAGTGATAACCTAAATGGTCTGTAGTATATGAATAAAAGATGGAAACGTTATCCTAGTAACACTACGGATACAACCCACTTTGTAGATGTTACAAGTGTTGTAAAGTGCTACAGATGGTCAGATCCTGATCATTCATGTGGAGACATGCGAGCGGGGGTATCATATACAAAAGAGTTTGTATAAGATTGGACCACGAAATGTTTAGTCTCGTTATATAACGCCGTTCATGATAAAGACTTTCATTTCACTAGGATGACCATAGGTAACATGACCTTAATCTTGAGTGAGTTGGGAACTCCTGCCTATGAGGGCGGTCTTTTGATTTGCATGGGTGCGAGTGGCCAGATTGCCGACTCAAACCTGCCACTTTGGGGATTCGTCTGATTGGGGAGCTGGGAACTCAGCTACACAAGAAGGAATTCACTCTTTCCCCGAAGTAGGGGTAAGTAAATAGATTACTCTCTTAAGGGCTGATTCCGGGGCTTGAACAATGTGGCGCCACACACTTTCTCATGGTCCGAAAGGCTTTGAGTCGTTGGAACTATGCTACAAAGAAAAAGGGACAAAAGCATGATGGGTGCATAGGAAAGCATGACGAGTGTATAGGGAACACTCATTAATGCATAGGAAGCCTTGTTGGACACATAACATAAGTTAAACTTGGAGGGAGTATGCAGCCAAGGGGTAGTATGCATTGAGTTGAGTATGCAACCAAGGAAGGAGTGGAATACATTGAGATGAGTATGCAGCCAAGGAAGGAGTGGTATGCATTAAGTTGAGTAAGCTTGGGAAGCAAGGTTGGAGTGATAGCAAGTTGGGGCAAGTGGATGAACCAAATGAAGTCTTCGCCAAGCCAAGGATGAGGTGGGCGCATGGTAAGACATGCAAAAAAGTTGAAAATGACACCTCAAAAGTAGGCTATGCATTGGCCTATGCAAGAAGAAGACACTTAAGCCAACATGCAAGGAGGTGTCGAGAGAGATGCGTTGGTATACAAATAATGAAGGCATTTGAACATGCAAGGTTGTAGATGTGTCAAGCGCTGATGGTTTTGGGACTACTATAAATTAGGCGCTTAGGGGACTTTAGTTATCACAATACAAATCAAGTGGAATCAGGGTAAAAGTATTGTGAGTGAGTGTATTAAGTGATCCTAGGCTGCCATTTGATTTGGAAAAGTAAGGATTGAGGAATTCAAGTTGGAAGGCTGAGGGGGTCAGCTGGTTGCATAGAGCAGACGTTCATCACATACACCATCTCCTGGCCAATGATGCATGTGTGTGCACACGCCCATCGCAAGTCGCGCACCCTCGTAGGCGCGGACACCCGTTCGATCGCACGCTGCACAGCCGACCGTGTGAGTGATCTAAGGCATGCCCGCGTTTGCGCACATGCTACACTTGCCCAGACCCTCGCAAGCGCACATCCATGCTCCAGCAGCCATGCCTGTGTAATGCCTGCATCTGCGCGAGGACTACTGCCCATCTACACACGCCACAGCCATGTGACCATCCTATATGCTGACTACCACACACGCTCACCACCCAATGCAAACTAAACTCTAAGAACTGTATTTCTAAGAACTGAACTTATTTTTGAGTAAGTTGGGAATTTAAGGAAACAAGACCAAAAACCATCCGGGAAAGACTATAGGAAAAGCCACAACAAAGGACTATAAGTGGTTTTATTTAAATATTTTAATTGCACATACATATATGATGTTATATATATGTATGATTTGGCAAATTTTGGCATGATTGGGAAATGTGTCTCCTTGAATTTGAAATTATCGATTTTTCATTGTTTTACTCGAATGATTGTTTACCCTTGCTTTATTGGATAACATGTTCATTAGAAGTAGCCTGAAAACTAGAATTGTACCCTGGGAAATTGATAGCGTGTCTCAAGCACGTTTTGTCGACATGCACATATTCAGTGGGCTACATTGGGTACTAGGATTGTTTCCTCACACTTGCATCTTAGATTGGACGGGACAACTAGGATAACACATGATCATGCCTGTATTGCCTCAACTACTAGGTTGGGGTGGCTGTCTTTAGTCCTTGATATTGTTTGTGATTGCTATTGTGAAACTCTTTAAAATAGATTTACAAAAGAAAGATTTAATTTCTTAAACAAAAAGAGACTCACCACTCATTGAGCTTTTTTTTAGCTCACGTTTTCCAATGTTTTATCCCTCCCATCCCAAAGGTAGCAGAAGAAGAAGTTCTGGAATGCCACTTGAGTTTAGAAACTGCCACTCTAGAAGAACAAAACTCTGGATCCTACGACAATAGAAAGATTATTATGAATCCAAAATATGTTGTAAACCTAGTTAATATATAGGGTTGTAATTAATCAGTTTTAACTTTGAAATTAGACACATATGTGTTATAAGAATTATCTAGCATACAAGGTTAAGTAGATAGTAGATATCATAAAAGGGTGGTGCCTACCATCTTCTGCCTCCTTTCAAGTTTGTGAGGTGAACTCGAAAGGGGATGTGACGAGTTGGTATCAAAGCATAAAGTTTTGGGGAAACCTGAGGGTTATGTGGTGGAAGGTAGAGTTAGGGGTTCATGAAAACCTCGAAAATTATATTTGTGGAAACTTAAGGGAGTCTATTAAGTTATAAAAATCTATGGAGTAGCAGACTTGAGGAAAAATCTGGGGGTTGAGCAAATCAAGAATGGAGATTCTAGGAATTGGGAAGTTAAGATTAAAACAAAGGTTATAAGAACCCATGATTACATGTTAAGGAAACCTGGGGATTGGTTAATGTCAGAGCGAAGGTTTACGTAAAACCTGGGAAGGATGAGTATAAGTCGATACCAAGTTGGTATTAGAGAAAAGTTCCTGGAAGAATCTGGAAATTAGAAATTAGGCAAGGCCTACAGAAGGTTTTAGGGAAAAGAGTTACAGGAAAACCCGGGAAGCGGTAGGAAAATTTGTCTAGGACTTATAAGGAATATTGCAATAAGTAGAATCACCTAAAGATAAATTTGGAATAAAGTAGAAGCAGAAGTTAATACATAATATTTAATTAACTTTCATCGTAAGAGACATGTACCCGAGTGGTAGACCCTGGTGATAGCAAGAACCTATAAAAAGTGATGCTACCTTCGACACAACCTCTAAAGAGAATAGAGGAAATATCCAAATAAATAATCCTTACTTAGACATTGATCTGGGACACCAGATCATCAATCCACGAGTAAAAGCACCCAGAGCCAGTAAAGAACCTGGATGTCCCAAATGTGGAAAGAATCATAAGAATCCATGTTTGCTAAGAACCAACACATGTTTTGGGTGTGGTTGACAAGGCCGCATTAGGAAAAATTGCATATATTTTTAGAGGAAAACAAAGAAGAAACAAGAACAGGTTTTGAGAGAGAATCAATTACAACCAGATGCACCTGTAAGCAGCAAAAATAAGAGAGTTATGTCAGAAACGACATCCGGTAGAGATACAAAAAGAACTCACACTTTAGGAAGTTTCGGTCCATCAGTAAGTTGGGTTAGACAGGCTGAAATCGACACTCCATGTAGAATAATCATTGAATTTGATGGAAAATCTCCATGTGAGGTTTGTGTTGAAGATTCTTGAAAATACTACATTTTTTGTCAACAAACAAGGCATGTTCATGAAAACTATCCTTGGAAGCAAGAAGAGCAACCAAGAACAAATACTAGAGAGGTTGTCTTTAAGAGATTATCCCTTAGAGATTAGAAGGAAGTTCAGAAAAGATAAATAGATGTTGCGAATAAATACTAGAGTTGTAGATAACCTATGGAACTGCCTTGTGAATAAAAGAACAGGACTTTGTGTAACTTATTGTTCTATAGATGCAAATGAATGAATTAGGATTTATTATTATTAACTAATGCTTAAATACCTTGTAGACAACCATGCTTAGAAGTGGGAAAAATAAAAAACCACTCAACACCGATAGATCCAATGAGGAGAGTGAAGAAGGATCTAGTCATCCATAAAAGGGATTAAGACAGGAAGAATAGTTTCTAGATAAGTCTGCCCACTGACTACAAGAAAGCTTGGGAATCGTACAACTTGACCCAGAGAAGAAATTTGGAATAGAACGCTTAAGATCATTGAGTGCCACCGTATATGAAGGAACCACCTATCCCGCTGATGCCGAAATACGGATCACTCAACTAGAAATTTTTTTTAAAAAAATAATGTGATGCCCCGAAGATCAAAAAGTAAATCTTGCAATTTTCCTATTACAAAAGAGGGGGGAGGATTTGTGGAGAGTAGTTGAAAATAGAAGGAAGGGAAGAGGTGAACCCACTTAGGAGGAATTTCGAGAAGCTTGTTATGAGAAATTTTATCCCTGATCGTCCCGTGATGTAAAATGGAATGAGTTCTTACAACTTGTACAAGGTAGTACGATAGTAGTAGAGTACGAGCTATAGTACACTGAACTTTCAAGGTATGCTTTGAACATTATTGAGGACGAAAGTGAAAGGTGTAGGAGGTTTGAAGCAAGACTAAGGAAATAAATTAAGACACATGTGACAGCTACCGCTGCATGGTTTGAATTTTCAAAGTTAGTGGAGGCGACCATGAGAGTAGAAAGAAGTATGATGATTGAGGAACAAGGGGCAGACAATAGGCAAGCAGTGGACAAGGGAAATCAAGTGGAGAGTAAGAAGTTTGCTCCTGGGGTGGAAAATAAGGGATTTTTCAAACGAAGAGGAACGTCAAAGTCTGGATTGGGTTTAGAAGGAACAAGTCAATTGGGGAAGACTTTTAGGAGAAACTACCTAGAACAACTAAGAGAATCTATAGCTAGTGCTAATCAAAAGAAGGTTTCCCATAAATTTTCCATTTCCTTGTAAAGTGTCTTTCATAGGCTCTAGAGCCCAAGCCCATGAGAGTTGTGCATTTTCCTTTTCATTTTGCTCTTTCACAAACATAGATGTTTGATAATTTACTTTTACAGTGTTATAAACCTCCTTATTGCAACCAACAAGAATGCTCACAGACCAAGCCAGTACAAAATACTTTCCATCTGCTTGTAGATCTATGGTGGGATCATTGATGTCATTTGTGTTGCTCAAAAAGCAAAACCTTTCTCCTATTGTTGGGTTAGAGAATTTTGTTAAAGTTACAGAGCTACCAAAGTTTTTGTTTGAGGGCATGTTGTTAGTGAGAATCTTCTTTCCTAATTTGATTGATGCATGGAGTTGTTTGAGATGCCCCCATTTAGGTTGATTCAAATTCCCAAATTCATCAAGTTGAGCATTGTAATCATAAGATGTAATGATGAATGGACCTCTTGATGTTCTTCCAAAGTTTGTGCCTCCATGATACGTGTAATAATTGTTAAAGACACCACCAACTTGAAAAAATCTTGCAACAAAAAATGCTACATCTTCTGCAATTCTGCAAGGGTCTTTATCGTCTCATTTCTTGAACCGTCCCACCCAATTTTCAGTAAACATTTTTGGGCTCTTAGGATTGGTAGAGCTAAAGTTATCACATGAATCCATTGCATGTATTAATGATAGGTTGTGGGGCATCACTTTGTTGGCACATGATCCATGTGACGCCAATATTGAAAGATTCAGACATTTGAGTGCACCAATTGATATATGCTTTTCCTGCATCTGCATAAGGTATCATCTCATTTTCATACTCAATTCTCGATTTGAGATAATATTATTGGCCCTTCTTGTGATGCAAAGAGGTTGGCTTGTTTACACATATTCACTATATTTGTCGTGAAAGTTTGCAATTCAATCTTGCAGACTTGATTGTCAGTTTGTAGTTGGATTCCTAACATATTGTGTAACCACATTGGAAAGCCTATGTAGTTCCACTCGACATACACATAAGGACCAATTCTTATGACAACGTAAAGGCCTACATCTTGGATAAGCTAGAAGAATTTGATAAAATCCAGATGTTTAGAGAAATCATATTTTTGTCATTAAGGCTCGTGACGATTCCAAAAAAATGTAGGTCTCGATTGCATCAAGCCCGCCATCTTTAGCTTTTTTAATGAGATCAGGCCACATTGCTTCTGTACTGTGCGGACAATGAATTGAACCTGAGAAGAAAATGCATCATTCACCATTGATAATTGTAACAACCCGAGTTTTTAGGAAAATTTAAGTTAATTATCTTAAATTGTTGAGCTTTAGTTTCATTAATCTTTGGAATTTGAAATCAAATTGTTACAGTTGAAGAAGTTTTATTGGTTAATGTGGATTCTTTGAGTAGAGTTTTAAATTAATTGGAAGGGATAATTGAATTTCTTGGATAAGAAATTTTGAGATTTTGTGAAATTTGAAAGGGAAGAGGGGAAATTGTGGTTTAAAAAATTTTACCCTCTTTAATTTTGGAATTTGGATCCAAAATTTAAACAAAGAATTAGGAGAAGATAATTGGTTTATTTGGAAGTTATTAAATCAAGTATCTCGAAAGATTTTTAAATTTGGATTTAAGTTAATTTGGAAAGTTAGAATTTAATTGTTTACATGGTTTAGTGCATGAAAGTGATGTGCTAGAGTTGATCCATTAAAACTAAATTAAACATGTACGTTGATGTTAATTAACATGAACTTGATGAGGAGATTTTAGAGGACTCATAATTATGTGAATGTAATATGTAATATGAAGTTAGATGCAACCTCTTTTCCTTTCCAGATTATGTGATTGCATGAAAGTGATGTATGTCCGAAGGTGCTAGTACATGAAATAGATGTACTGGGGCTGATATGTATTAAAGTGATACATACCTAGAAGGTATTGGGGTGTATGTAAGAGGTACACACTCAGTGAGTTATGTGTATATGAAAGAGGTGTACGCTCAGTAGGTTATGTGTATACGAAAGAGATGTATGCATAACCATGTGTACGTAAGAGGTACACATTCAGTGGGGTTATGTGTATACAAAAGAGATGTATGCATAACCATGTGTATGAAAGAGGTACACGCCCCTACATTCATAGAGAGGACTTCGGGTGTACGTAAGAGGTGCACTCTAAGGGAAAGGAAAAAGAGTGAGCCATGTAAGGGAAATCTTCAGGTCCCACTAGTAGAGAGTTTCAGTTCATGTTGCATTTATTGGACATAAATGCTTAGTCTGACCTCGGTAGTGGGGTTACTTACTGAGTATTTTATGCTCATCCTTTCTTATGTTATGTTTTTCAGGTAAAAGCAAGGACGTACCAGCGAGTGACAGAAGGAAAATGCTTCCCTCATGTTTTCATGTTTTAGTGTTTTAAAATTTCAGTCTTGATGTGAGAATTTAGAGTTTCATGGTTGAAATTTTTATTTATCAGACTTCAAGAAATTTATTTTGAAAGATTTTCAGTTATTTGGATGTTACAAAAGTATTTATGTAAATAAATTCGTTTGATTTAGTAAAATTTGTGAGAGAGTCGTTTTGAGGTTTATGCATGTATGAAGTTACGGCATTGTATAAGTCCTAGAAAGTTCGGGTCGTTACAGTTAGTATCAGAGCAGAAATATATTTCTTTCTGACAATAACTTGGAAAAAAAGAAGGATCATAATATGAATGTAGAGCCTAAGTTTTAGGTTCTATAGACTGACTTACGATGTAATTTTCGGTTTTGTGTCCCTTATGGCTAACTACGGATCCTTCGTTCTCACCAAGTTTGTTCTTTCATTAAATGTCTTATGGAAAATGTGTTTAAAAGCTTTCATATCTAAGCTTTATGTACTGAATGATTGTCATTGCTAGTTTAATGACTTGAAAGAAGTTAATATGAGATAACTATTAACTTTTGTATTATGGAAGGAAAGAAGGATCACAATAAGGCCATTTGGCATTAGTTAATTCATGGAAGAATTGATAGAAACAGACATATATTTATGTTCATAGATATTGAAACTTAGTAGAACTATGAAGTATTATGAACTTATGATAAGAAAGAAAGAAAAGGGTGTATTTGTCTAAACCATCGAATAAGCTAGGCGAGTTGGGAATTCGTTGAGGAATAGTATTATGTATTGCATTGAGGGAATAAAAATTGGTGATGCTACAGGAAAATTTTTCACAAAGCACGCGTTCCTAAGTACGAGATTTAAGCTTCTTTATAAGATAAGCAAGAGGTGAGGAAGAGACGGTGGTTTTATTAAAAGTTACTAGGTATTGGGTTCAAAATGTTTCAAGAGAAATTTCGAAAGAATTAATAGATCATAATCAATTTCATGGTGTCAGAGTTGGTGGACTGAGTAAGGTATGGTGTTTAGGTTCTTCATGTAGTATATCTAAAAGAAAGAAGTATTACTAGTTGGAGAATAAAGCGATAGTATGAGGGACTCCTTACAAAACTCATGAAGGATAAATTGGTCAAAGAAGGTGAGGTGGTCGAAATTATAATTGGTTTAAAATGGGAGAAAATAAATTGTTGATCTCAAGGTACTTTGACTTTGTCTATGTCTTTATTGCGATGAAAAAGCTTAGGTTTAATTAGCTATACCAAGAAAGAGGATGAGAATTTGGAAGTTTAAAAGCAATGTTAAATTGTGGAAAGTACCCTAATAAAAGTAGGAAGTTTGAAATTGAATTATAGGTTATAAAAGGGTTGGAAGTGGTCACATATTTTGGTATAGAGATTATGTTTCACTTGGAAAGTGAAGAAAATGTACCTTTAACTTATTGGTCTTAACGAAGATAAGTGGGAGGAAAATAAAAATATTTAATGAAGGTTTTATTATTCTGATAGGATAATGGAAATTAATATTGTTAGGTCAAAGGCTAAGTTGGTTTGGCTTCCTAAGTTAAGAGTTCGTTGGTTGTGCGAATTTGAAATTGACTTCAATTAGTTTTCCTTTGAAAATTTGGAGATGTTATATGAAAGGAGGTATAGACCTTTATGGGCAACTGAAGTTTGAAGTACTATTCACTTATCGATGAAGCAATTCAAAAGTGAGATGATGAGGCGAGGATTACATATCAAAAGCTTTTCGAGATTTGAACTTTCGAGGACGAAAGTTCTAAAGATGGGAAGAATGTAACATCCCAAGTTTTTAGGAAAATTTAAGTTAATTATCTCAAATTGTTGAGTTTTAGTTTTCCTAATATTTAGAATTTGGAATCAAATTGTTACCGTTGAAGAAGTTTTATTGGTTAATGTGGATTCTTTGAGTAGAGTTTTAAATTAATTAGAAGGGATAATCGAATTATTTGGATAAGAAATTTTGAGATTTTCTGAAATTTGAAAGGGAAAAGGAAAATTGTGGTTTTAAAATTTTACCCTCTTTAATTTTGGAATTTGATCCAAAATTTAAGTAAAGAATTAGGAGAAGATAATTGGTTTGTTTGGAAGTTATTAAATCAAGTATCTAAAAAGATTTGTAAATTTGGATTTAAGTTAATGTGAAAAGTTGGAATTTAATTTTGGGATTTAGGATTTTTGGAAAGAAGTGATTTAAAGTTGGTGAATTTATTTTAAGGTTTATTTAATTAATTGGAGAAGAGGTGAAATATTTGAGTTTGATGTGATATATTTATTAAGGAAAAAAAAAAGAAAATATATTTCAAAATTAAATTCAATTTAGAGGAGAAGTAGTTAATTTGGAATTGGAATTAAAAGATGGATTGTTATAGATGGATTTGGAGTTATTGTCAAAATTAAATTAAATTTGAGGAAAAGTAGTTAATTTTGAATTGGAATTAAGAGATGGATGACTATAGATGGATTTGGAGTTATGGTCAAAATTCAATTCAAAATTATGCAGGCTAGTTGTTGGGTCGTTACAGTTGGTATCAGAGCAAAAATATATAATTTGGAGGTCCCAGGATCTTACTACTGGAATGTCTGGTTATTGTCATTTGGATCATTGTATACGAAATTTCTGCTCTAGTGCACTCTTAGGAGAATTAAATTGAGTGTTGCTAGTGTATTCATATATTATCACATCACTTTCATACAATGATCTAGTTATAGATCGGAAGAATGTAACATCCCGTGTATTCATAATTTTGAATTAAATTCACATGAATTTATGTCACGTGGTTTTAAAATTGGATTATTAAATTCACATGAATTTTTCTCTTCCCTCCATCTCTCTCTCCCTCATGTGCTGCACATCCCCCAAATTCTCTCTCTCTCTTTTGTCTTCACGAAGTGCCCCAACCCTCTGAGATTTTTCCTCCCCATCGTTCGTCCCTTCACCTCTAGCTAGCACCTCGCTGCAGACTGTTGGGGTTGATGCCCTAAATCTCGTAGGGTTCTATAGTTTGTAAACCTTGTATGAACAAACTTATATGGGATTAATAATATTTTATTGATTTGTAGGGTCCTATAGGATCCTACTCATTAGGAATGATGTAGGTTTACTGACTACAGTTAAAAACTGGCTAGTGACCCAATTCCAAATAAAAGATATGGGAAAGGCTCAGTTTTTTATGGGTATTCAGATCTTTCGAGATCGAAAGGACAAAATGCTAGCGCTGTCTCAAGCATCGTATATTGATAAGATGCTTGTTAAGTATTCGATGCAAAACTCCAAGAGGGATCTTTTGCCTTTCAGGCATAGAGTTACTTTGTCTAAGGAGTAGTGTCCTAAGACACCTCAAAAAGTTGAGGATATGAGACGGGTCCTCTATGCGTCTGTCGTGGCCAGTTTGATGTATACGATGTTATGTACTAGACCTGACATCTACTTTGTAGTGGAGATAGTTAGAAGATATCAATCTAATTCAGGATATGATCACTGGACAGCCATTAAGAACATCCTTAAGAATCTACAAAGAATGAGGGACTACATGCTTGTGTATGGTTCTAAGGATTTGATTTTTACAGGATACATAGACTCTGATTTTCAGCTTGATAAGGATTCTCGAAAATCAACTTCAGGATCAGTGTTCACTCTTAATGGAGGGGCAGTAGTATGGTGAAGCACCAAGCCAGGGTACATCGTGGACTCCACCATGGAGGCTGAGTATGTAGCGGCTTTTGAAGCTGCTAAGGAGGTCGTTTGGCTCAGGAAATTTCTGACTGATCTGGGCCCATCACACTTTATTGTGATAATAGTGGTGTTGTGGCAAATTTCCGTGAGCCTAGGGGTCATAAACATGGCAAGTACATAAAGCGTGTTGAGATTGGTGTCCTAATTCTCCCGGAGTCTCGTTGTTTTGTAAAGATACACATTGTTTAATGAATAAAATAAATGTTATTTCATTATGACATTTACTCATATCCAATAAACAAAGCTCCTTGGTTATCTTATGTGAACTTAAGCATGTATATGTAATATAAAAGTGGATCATTGTCTTAACTGATAACCTAAATAATTCTATAGTATAAGGATTAAGGTGAGATACCTGATCCTGGTGACACTATGGATACGACCCGCTTTGTAGAGGTTTGCAAGTGTTGTAAACTACTACAGATGGTAGATCCTGACCATTCATATGGAGACGTGCGAGCAGGGGTATCCTATACAAAGAGTTTGTATAAGACCTGGACCACGAGATGACTAGACTTTGTATATAACACCATTGATACTAGAGACTTGCATCTCACCTAAACGACCATAGGTGACACAACCTTAATCCTGAGTGTTTTGGGAACTCCTGCCATTGAGGACGGTTCTTTAATTAGTATGGGCGAGAGTGGCCAAATTTTCAACTCAACATGTCTACCTTTTTGAGGACTTGTCTGATCTGGGAGTTGGGAACTCAATCCACAAGATGGAATTCACTCTTTTCCTAAAGCAGGGATAAGTAGAGAGATTGCTCCCTTAAGGTTGATTCCGGGGCTTGAACATAGTGGCTACAACTTCTCTTTGGAAGAGAGAACTTAGTCATAGTAGAACTATGACTTATGTTCATTAAAGGGATCGGTGGTACTTAAGGAGTTAGATGTAAATACAGGGGCATAACAGTTATTGGCCCAGCTGTACTTACGAGCGATTTGTGAAAGGTTGTCACACTATTGATTGGTTAAGATGGACAAATAATATATCTGTGGTAAGAAGAGTTCAGCTGTCGATCTTTAGTGGAGTGCCTGGCAGTTAACGGATGGTGGATCCTGTGACTAAAGAGTTTAGTCAGTTATTCACGTATCGTTGAAGCTTCGAGCTACAGGTACATAAGGTCCCCTTGGTAGCTCAATGGATTCAGTTGAGGATCATTTCTTGAAATGTTCAAATTGACAAGAGGTATTTCGATTATATATGATATGATCGGTATGATGTATGAGATATATCTAGTGGAGGACTAATGTAAATGAGATTTACATTAAGTGCCATGGAATAGAAAAAGAACTATGGTTTTTTATGTTTCATGAGATGAAATATTAAAACTATAGGTTATAAATATAGTATGGTAAGTTGATTATCATTTATATTTATAATAATATTAATTATTGGATAATTAAATCCTTTTCTCTAATAACCAATTGAGTGGGAGGTTATTGGTGGTTCATGGTAACCGTGAGATAAAAGAAAAATTACTTTCCTAATTTTAGTAAGTTTTTGTCAAAATTGATTTGAGATTTCTCTCTCGGAAAAAGAATCTCACGGAGCTTGTCAAGTAAATACGGATTTACTAAATGACAGCTTGACAAAAGGTAAACGATCGTGTAGTGTTTGTAGGCGATAGACACGCTGCTAAACGATGAGCTAAACATTCGCTCAACTTTTGCTAGACGATTATATAGCTTTTGCTAAACGATTGGGCATCGACCTATATGATAGGTCCAGTCTTCTCCCACTTGCTCAATCGTTTACACGATTGTTGGTTCCTTCATTCGAGGTGGCTGTGTCCGAACGTTCGTGAGCAAGGAGCGTGGAGACGAGTCGACAAACATTCGTAGCATTTCTTCTTGTTTCTTGGTGTATCATGCTGTAATTTCTATATTGAATGCATAACCATTTGTTTTGTTTATGACTGTAATTTGTAATGTTCATACATGATTGTAATTTGGAATGATCTATTCCGCTGCTTATGGAAATCCTCGTGTTCGATTTCCTTCAGAGCAGAAGTATCATCTCATCTGATAGATTATGCATCAAGGGGGCTTGATTGTCACGAAGATAGCTTCGAAGCACAATATTACTGATCCGTTTACAAAGGCCCTCACGGTTACAGTGTTTGAGGGTCACCTACAGAGTATGGGTCTATGGGATAGACCACGGCTGGACTAGGGCAAGTGGGAGATCTTGTACCAGGCGTGTCATGCCCTAGTTTATTGTTTTGTATACTTGTATTTTATTATCTTGTACACCCCACTAGCTTTAGGACAAGTGGGAGATTCTTGGAGTTGATGCCCTAATTCTGGGTCCTATAGTTGTAAACCTTGTATGAACAAACTTGTATGTGATTAATAATATTTGATATTTTATTCACTTTGTCTATAAAATATGTGATATTTTAGTTGCATTAACCACAAACCAATTAACTAACATCCAAGGTTCTCGTTGTAACTTAAACATGTATGTGGAGATATACAAGTGGATCTTTTTTAACTGATAACCTAAATGGTTTGTAGTATATGGACAAGGTTGGGTACCTTATCCTGGTAACACTACGAGTATGGTCTGCTTTGTAAATGTTACAAATGTTGTAAAGTGCTACAAATGATCTGATCTTGATCATTCATGTATTAGACATGCGAGCGAGGATATTCTATACAAAGCAGTTTGTATAAGACCGGACCATAAAATGCTTAGTCTCATTATATAACGTCGTTTATAATAAAGACTTTCATTTCACCAGGATGACCATAGGTAACATGACCTTAATCTTGGGTGAGTTGTAAACTCCTGCCTGTGAAGGCGGTCTTTTGATTTGTATGGGTGAGAGTGGCCAGATCGTTGACTCAAAAAGCCTACCATTTTGGGGATTCTTTTAATTGGGGAGTTAGGAACTCAGCTACACAAGATGAAATTCACTTCGTCCCCGAAGCAGGGGTAAGTAGATAAATTGATCTCTTAAGGGTTGATTCCAGGTCTTGAACAATGTGGCACCACACCTTCTCTTGGCTCGAGAGGGGTTTAGTCATAGTAGGACTATGATGTATTATTCATTAGAGGGATCAGTAGTACTTAAGGAGTTAGATGTAACTACAGGGGAAAAATGGTAATTTGACGTAGCTGTACTTACGAGTAATTTATGAAGGGTCATCGTACTGTTGATTGGTTAAATCCAATGGACACATAAATATATTTGTAGTGTGAAGAGTACAACTATCGGTTTTTAGTGGAGGATGGTAGATAATGTAATTAAAGAGTTTAATTAATTATTCACGTACAGTTGGAGCTTCAAGCTACAGGTCCATAAGGTCCCCTTGGTAGCTCAAAAGAATTTAGTTGAGAATCAGTTTTTTGGTTAATTTGAATTGTTCAAATTAATAAGAGGGAATTTAGTTATATATGATATAATTGACATAAGGTATTTGATACATTATAGTTTAATTGGAGGAATAAATATTTGAATGTGATTCAAATATATTTTCTATAAATGAGATTCATAGTTGTTAATTTTAATATAAATGTGATTTATATTAAATGCCATAAATAGAGAAATAGAACTATAGTTGATATTGTATATGATGCAATATTAAAACTCTATGTTATAAATATAATATGATAAGTTGGTTATCATATTTATTTATATTATTTATTATTTTGAATAATAATCCCTTTTTACTCTTCAACCACCTTAGTGAGTGGTTGAGTAGTTTTTATGGAAAATGGGATAAACAAAATGAGATTTTATTTTTTCCATAATAAAATTAAACAAGTCTACACGAAAAAAGAGAGTCTATACGATAGGTTGATAGACTACAGATTGAAGTTTTTTTGCTATACGATAGTGTTCTTCTTCAATCTTCTTCCTCCTAAAAAACTCAAACACTTTCATTACCAAAATAGTCAGAGCCCACAACTCTTGGGTTTTCACCTTGCATATACCAAAGATTCTTGATGGTTGTTTCTCGTTTTGGTTCGTGAATTTCTTGAAGAAAATCTTCAAGTTTGTTGCTGTGTTCGAGTTCGTGATGGTTGGAGAGGGGTTTACGCGAAGAAACGTTCTTCAAAGGTACAATCTCTTGAACCCTATTTCTTGTTTAAAAAGCATGTTGTAATTTTATGTAGAATGCACAATCTGTATGTTTGCTATAAATTCGTGTTTTTAATCTAAATAGAATTTGGACGATCCACTTCCACTCAAGGATCTCTTTAAAATGAGTTCCTTCAATTGGTATCAGAACCAGGTTTGTGTTCTGATTTCAAATTCCATTTTTGTATTGAAATAGTTTACAGTTTTAGTGGGTTTTAGATTCTGCATTGCGTTTAATTGTTAAATGTATGTGGATGGTTGTTGATGGATGTTTCGGGATAGTAATCTTTGTTTTTGGCTTTCGATTTACTATTACAAAGTTAATTTTTAAGGGCCCTTGCGTTTTTGGCATTTAACTTGCAATCGAGTCTGTATTCGTTTAGTTTTGAATCGTTCGTGAAGCTTCAGAAGAAAGTTTGCAATGCATTTCGATGGAGAAGACGAAACGGTGGCTACATCGTGTAGTTAGAGCTAAACGTTCATTTAGATTTTGCTATGCATTTGTGTAGAGTTTTCTGCACGATCATCTAGCATCTGCTAAATAATCGCATAGCTAATGCTACGCGATCATGTAGTGCGTTGGCTACATGATCGCGTAGGTGCTCGATGGGTAGACGATCATGCGGTAGAACATTCAGTGGGAGGAAAGTGGAGTATATGATACTTCACTTTAACCTCTACACATTTCTCCCTAAAAGTTCACACTGTGAGATCTATTCTTGGCCTCGAGGCACCATGGGTGTCCCCCTACGGGTGGCATTTGAGTAGGTCAATATCAAGGTGAATGGAGAGAGTGTTCATAGTAAATGGGAGCGGAACGTGTGGCAACATATCCCTCGGTCTCTCTTATTAGGTTGGATAAAGTTTCGTGCATTGCCTCGTGGCATCATGGGTGTCCCCCTAAAGGATGACAGTTTTGCATAACTCTTTATTTGATTTCCAGAAATGGATAAAGTTACACAACTCCTGGGTTCTCACCCTGAGCATACCGAAGGTTCCTAGTGGTTGTGTATCGTTTTGGTTCTTGAATTTCTTGAAGAAAGTTTTCAAGTTTTCTACTGTGTTCGAGTTCATGATGGTTCGAGAGGGGTTTACACAAAGAAACATTCTTCAAAAGTATAATCTTTTGAACTCTATTTCTTGTTTAAAAAGCATGTTGTAATTTTATTTAGAATGCATAATCTGTATATTTGCTATAAATTCGTGTTTTCAATCTAAATTGAATTTGGACGATTCACTTTCGCTCAATGATCTCTTTAAAATGAGTTCCTTCACAAATAGCATCGCCATTGCCTCCAGCCAGCTTCCGCTCCGTCTGCTAGATCTGAGTGTGTCGCTCGTCTACAGCCACTGATCTGCCACGCAGATTTTCTTTCCTTCGTCACTGTTCTTGTTGGATCTTGGCTTCGGGATTAAAGTTGGTGTAGAATTCATTTTCTATTTAGAGGGTCGATTTTGTTGGCGTTTTCGGCACAGTTTGAGAATGTTAATTTGAGTGTTGCTAGCATTTGATTGCTTGAGCTAGTCTTGGAATTTCAACTCGAGGTAAGTAATCTTACTCTTGGGCCAGGTGATAAATTTAAGATTTATTTTGAGGATTATAAGACCATTTACAAGAATAATTTTGTTGAGTTTGAGGTTTAATGAACTGTTTAGAAAAGATATATGAGCATGTGATAATATGTCTAAAGTATGTTATAGGTATATGGGCATGATTTATATTAGGAGACATATTAAAAGAACGATTGAGCATGACCCTAAATTATGAGTTAAGTGGCACTACCACTGGAATGTCTTAAAGCTAGGTGAGAATTAGGCATTTGTCGATGTATATAGTTATATGATTTATTATGAAAGTATGTATGCTATATGATGTATTACAAAATTCCGAACATTTGATTGTTGACATGATTTAGTGCATGAAAGTGACATGCTAGAGTTGATCCATTAAAACTAGATTAAACACGTACGCTGAGGTTAATTAACATGAGCTTATAAGGAGATTTTAGAGAACTCATGATTATGTGAATGTTATTTGTAACATGAAGCTAGATGCAACCTCTTTTCCTTTCCATATTATTTGACTACATGAAATCGATGCACATCTAAATGCGCTAGTACATGAAATAAATGTACTAGGGCTGGTGTGTATGAAAGTAATACACACTTAAAAGGTACTGGGGTGTACGTAAGAGGTGCACGCTCAGTGGGTTATATGTATATGAAAGAGGTATATACATAACCATGTGTACGATAGAGGTATGCATCCCTACATTCATAGAGAGGATTTGGGGTGTACGTAAAAAGTACACACTCAGTGGGTTATGTGTATATGAAAGAGGTGTATGCATAACCATGTGTACGTAAGAGGTACACATTCAGTGGGTTATGTGTATACGAAAGAGGTGTATGCATAACCATGTATACGAAAGCGGTGCACGCCCCTACATTCATAGAGAGGACCTGGGGTGTATATAAGAGGTGCACTCTAGAGGAAAGAAAAAAGAGTGATCCATGTAAAGGAAATCTTCAAGTCCCATTAGTAGAGAGTTTAAGTTCATGTTGCATTTATTGGACATAAATATTAGCCTGACCCCGGTAGTGGGGTTACTTACTGAGTATTTTATACTTATCCTTTATTATGTTATGTTTTTCATATAAGAGGAAGGACATATCGACGAGTGACAGAAAGAATCCATGATCGTGCCATTGGGACCAAAGAAATGCTTCCGCTCACGTTTTCATGTTTTATAAAATTCCAGTCTTCATATGAGAATTTAGAGTTTCATGGTTGAAATTTTTATTTATTTGACTTCATGAAATTTATTTTAAAATATTTTGAATTATTTGGATGTTACAAAAGTATTTACATAAATAAATTCGTTTGATTTAGTTAAAATTTGTGAGAGAGTCATTTTGAGGTTTATGCATGTATGAAGTAATGGTCTTGTATAAGTCCTAGAAAGTCGAGTTATTACAGTTGCTATCAGAGCCTAAGTTTTAGATTCTATAGACTGGATTACGATGTAAATCTCGGTTCCTGTCCCTTATGGCTAACTACGAACCCTTTGTTCTCGCCGTATGTTCTTTCATTGGAATTTTTATGCAAAATATATTTAAAAGCCTTCATGTCTAAGCTTTATGTATTGAATGATTGTCATTGCTAGTTTAATGACTTGAAAGAAGTTAATATGAGGTAACTATTGGTTTTTGTATTATGGAAGGAAAGAAGGATCACAATAAGGCCATTTGACGTTATTAATTCATGGAAGAACTGATTGAAACGAACATATATTTATGTTCATAGATATGAATTTAATTAAATTTTGAATTATACAAATTAAGTTTAATTTTGACAATAACTTCAAATATATTTATGCTCTGATTGAAGGAAAGAAGAATCACAATAAGAAAATCAATTAGGCATTTGTGAAATTTTACCCTCTTTAATTTTTGATTTTGGATCCAAAATTTAAGTAAAGAATTAGGAGAAGATAATTAGTTTATTTAGAAGTTATTAAATCAAGCATCTAAAAAGATTTGTAATTTTGGATTTAGGATAATTATGAAAGTTGGAATTTAATTGTTTACATGATTTAGTGCATGAAAGTGATGTTCTAGAGTTGATCCATTAAAACTAGATTAAACACGTACGTTGAGGTTAATTAACATGACCTTGATGAGGAGATTTTAGAGGACTCATGATTATGTGAATGTGTTATATTAAGTTAGATACAACATCTTTTCTTTTCTAGATTATTTGACTGCATGAAAGCGATGCATGTCTGAAGGCGCTAGTCTATGAAATAGATGTACCAGGGTTGGTGTGTATGAAAGTGATACATATCTAAAGGGTACTGGGATGTACGTAAGAGGTGTATACTTAGTGGGTTATATGTATACGAAAGATATGTATACATAACCATTTGTATGAAAGAGTTATGCATCCCTACATTCATAGAGAGGATCTAGAGTGTATGTAAAAGGTACACACTCAGTGGGTTATGTGTATACGAAAGAGGTGTATGCATAACCATGTGTACATAAGAGGTACACATTCAGTGGGTTATGTGTATACGAAAGAGGTGTNGTATACGAAAGAGGTGTATGCATAACCATGTGTACATAAGAGGTACACATTCAGTGGGTTATGTGTATACGAAAGAGGTGTATGCATAACCATGTATATGAAAGAGGTACACACCTCTACATTCATAGAGAGGACCTGGGGTGTACGTAAGAGGTGCACTCTAGGGGAAAGGAAAAAAAGTGAGCCATGTAAGGAAAATCTTTAGGTTCTACTAGTAGAGAGTTTCAGTTCATGTTGTATTTATTGGACATAAATGCTAAGCCTGACCTCGGTAGTGGGTTACGTACTGAGTATTTTATACTTATCCTTTCTTACGTTACGTTTTTCAGGTAAGAGCAAGGACGTACTAGTAAGTGATAGAAGGAATCCGTGACCATGCCATTGGGACCAAAAAATACTTCTGCTCATGTTTTCATATTTTAATGTTTTAAAATTCCAGTTTTGATGTGCGAATTTAGAGTTTTATGGTTGAAATTTTTATTTATCAGACTTCATAAAATTTATTTTGAAAGATTTTCAGTTATTTAGATGTTACAAAAGTATTTTCATAAATTAGTTCGTTTGATTTAGTTAAAATTTATGAGAGAGCCGTTCTGAGGTTTTTACATGTATGAAGTAGTGGCCTTGTATAAGTCCTATAAAGTCGAGTCGTTACAATAATTATGTCATTTGAATCATACGAGACATTATTTCCCTTACAAAAAGATAAGGAAGTTAAAGTTGCAACGATGAGAAGAACGAGCCATTGAAGCTTTAACATCTTTGATCCCACAACTTATATGTTTGGTTTATTCATTTGTCTTATTGATGTGTTTATTTATATAGGAAAACATGGTGATAAGGTGAAGGATCTTTCCTATTTATATTTGTATTCTAATTGTTATTGAATTCTAAATATAGAAAACATGTCAATGAATTTTAAGTGGCAAAACTACTTTATTAATATGAGTTGCATTTTCTAAATTTGGAAAGCACTAGTCAGCCTTATCGTTAAATATTTTTTTTACTCAACAAAAAATATTATATGCAATTAACAAAATTGTGTTTTTTCAACTCAAATTTTCTTTTTTATTTTTCATCTTCGGTTTAAATTAGTAAGCCATAAACTAGCTGCTTAGGCTAATATAATATGTTGAATAAGTTCAATCAGTGTGAGAGTTATATTTAGTTCGAGCTAAATCTCGTTAGTTTGAGGCTCATGGTATTCCACAATGTAAGATGATAGTATTTGGGAGTTTTCAAGTGCTCATTGAAGTATTTCCCATCTCCCAACTACTCAAAAATCCTCTCCATCACCTATTTGGTTTCATTTAGAAACTTCTTATGGTACAATATGATTTTGTTACCGATAAGAAAAAATTACATTTCTTGATGTGAAAGTTGTGAAATTATTTAAATAATAATCCACGACAAATATTATAAATGATTTTGTAGTGTTTTAATACAATATGTTTTACTCCAATTTCATATTAAATCATCCAGTATCATTTTATATTAAATCATCCAGTATCATTTTTGTGACAGATTTTATCATGTGACAAATTTATTATTATTTAGGCTAGATTTTCTTTATTGTCAAAGTTCTTTATCATACTATTATAAAAATCCTTATTCTATTTATAAAAAAAAAAAAAGAAGACTTTTTAGTTGGATTAATAATCTCCAACAAAATTTTCTTATTTAAATGTTTTTTTTAGGTTAGAAGATATTTTTCCAAAAAAAAAAAAAAGTTGTTTTCAAATATAGGAAAATGAACCAAAATATTTATAAATATAGAAAAATTTCACTGTCTATCTGTGATAGATTGCGATAGATTACTATCTGTGTATATCTATATGATGATAGATACAGATAGTAGTCTATCACGGTTTATCGCTTTCTATCATAGATAGACTATAATATTTTACTATTATTTGTAAATATTTTTAATAGTTTTATCATTAAAATGATTTTCCAAAAAAAAAAAAAAAGACAATTGTATGTAAATATTCTAATTTTTAAAGAAAACAAAGGGTAGACTTAGATAAGGTTAAATTTCTTAGAAAACATATCCATGCATGCATAGAGTCTAACAAATATTTGAGGAAGGTATTCCAAAATTGTCTCCTTAAGGACTTTGGAATTACCAAGAAAATGCATCAAAACACGGGTATAAGTAGATATAACATTTCATCTTAAAATTCTACGTCAGGACTTTTGTTAATATTTTTTAGTTTTATTTTAGGGATTATTTAAAAGTTGGGAGCTTGATTGTTCAATTTTGGAACATGACTAATTTGACACAAACCGCAAACTTATGGGACCAAGTGTGTTTGCTAGGTACAAATTAGAAATTGAGTACCGATGTGGTGTTAAGCCACACTTGCTTCAACACTTAAGTCAGTTCGACAGTAGAAAATAGTAGACTTTGGTCATTTTTATATGATAGTCATGCGTAACTAACGCTTGGGCTAATAATTGTCCGTCTTCAATTTTTCAGAACCGTTAAGTTAATGCTCACTAGACGGTTATGTTACCACCACTTGATATTGTAATTGATGCTTAAATGTATCACCCACTCAATTCCTCAACAGTTCATTTATGGACCATCAATTGAGAATCTATATGATTCAAACTCAATTACTTTGAGGCACTTCAAGGGTTCTATAGAGGTCTTCCATGAATCCTCCAAGGTCCCTCATATGGATGTCCTCCAAGATCCCATATATGATTTCTAAGTCCTCCATAGGTCCTATAGAGATCTTCCATTAGTCATCCGAGGTCCCCCATGTGACTATTAAGTCCCTTCATAGATCATGTAGAGGTTTTCCATGGAGTCCTCAAGGTTCTCGTTGTGACTCCTAAGTTCTGTAGAGGTCTTTCATGGGTCTTTTTAAGTTCTCCATGTGACTATTAGGTCTTTCTAGGTACTACTGAGCTATTTATGAAGAAACGGTGAAGTTCCATTGCGGAAGCGAGGATCGATCACAAAAATTATTTTTACAGAATAGAAATTTTACAGAACCTAATATGCATTATCACAAAATATTACAACATGCAAAAAGAGAAGGAAAATATAAATAAGGGTTAGGAAAATAGGAAACTTACCCTTGAAGAACCGTTCTTCACGAATTTCCTCCTCTTCGATCACGAACAATCACGACCCAAGATGGCCACCACCACAACATTTTTCTCTATATTCTCTGTAAAGGAAGAGAAGCACAGAAGGTATGCGCTCTGTGATTTTTTAGAGAGGGAGAGGCTGAGAGAAGAAGAGAGTGACTTTTTGAGAAATTGCAAAGAGATCGAAAAAAAACATAGAACTGTAAATCTTTTTCACAATTTTTCTGTGAAGAAGAATATCTCCCAAAAAAAATTTTCCACTCTTCACGATCAACATGAGAGAATTAAGGGGAGGGAAGTTATTTCCCTCTCTTTAAAATTAAAATTAAAATTAAATTAATTTTAATTAAAATAAATATATTATATGTATATATAATAATTATCTTATTATATATATATAACTATATGTTATATCATATATAACACATAATCTATAGTTTTATATTGTATCAAANCTATATGTTATATCATATATAACACATAATCTATAGTTTTATATTGTATCAAATACAATATAACCTATAGTTTTAATTCTCTCATTAATGCATGACATTTAATATAAATCCCATTTATAATAAATTTGATTATATGAATCCAATTCACATAATTAATATTTGAATCATATTCTCATATTTATTTCCTCTTAAAATAAACTTTATATTATAATGTATCAAATACACTATATTAATTATATCATAAATAATGAAGTTAAATTAATTACATCACATATAATTAATTCCCTCAATTAATTTGAATGATTCAAATTAATCAAAAAATGTTTCTCAATAATCCCTGTTGAGTTTTAGAGGGGACCTTGTGGACCTGTAGATTGAAGCTCCAATGGTATTTGAATAATTAGTTAAACTCCTTTAGTTAAATTATTCAACATCCATTAACTGTCATCACTCCACTAAAGATCGACAACTAAACTCTTCGCACTATAGATATATTTCTGTGCCTATTGGATATAACCAGTCAACAGTGCAATGATCCTTCATAAATTGCTCACAAGTACAGTTAGGCCAAAATTACCATTTTGCCCCTGTAGTTACATCTAACCCTTTAAGTACCACTGATCCCTCTAATGAAAAATAAGTCATAGTTCAACTATGACCAAATCCCTACCGGGCCAAGACAGGATGTGGCGCTACATTATTCAAGTCCCAGAATCAGCCTTTAAGAGAGCAATTTATTTACTTACTCAAACATTAGGGAATGAGTGAATTTCATCTTGTGTAGTTGTGCTCGCAACTCTCCAATCAGACGAATCCCCAAAATGGTAGGTTTATTGAGTCGACGATCTGGCCACTCTCACCTATACAAATCAAAGGATCATCTTCATAGCCAAGAGTTCATAACTCACTCAGGATTCAGGTCATATCACCTATGGTCATCCTAGTGAAATGTAAGTCTCTATTATTAACAGTGTTATATAATGAGACTAGTCATTTCGTGGTCCAGTCTTATATAAACTCCTTTGTATAGAACACCCCCGCTCACATGTTCTACATGAATGATCAAGATCATATCATTTGTAGCACTTTACAACAATTATAACATCTACAAAGCGGGTCGTATTCGTAGTGTCACCAAGGTAAGGTACTCAGCCTTATCTATCTACTATAGATCATTTAGATTATCACTTAAACATGATCCACCTGTATGTCTCTACATACATGTTTAAGCTATAGAAGATAACCATAGATGTTAGTTATTGGTTTTGGGGTTAATGCTACTAAATTTCGAATAAAAAATCTCATATTTTATTAAATAAATAAAATATTTGTACATACAATTACAAACTACAGGACCCATAAGATTAGGGCATCAACCCCAACAATCTTCCACTTGTCCTAAAGCGGTGAGGTGTATAATATAAAAGTCACACTAATATAAAAGTACATATAAAACAATAAACTAGGGTATAATACACGCCCAGTACAAAATCTCCCATTTGCCCTAGGCTAGATGTGGCTTGTCTCGTCTGCAGGTGACCCTCAAACACCTTAGCTGCGAGGGTCTTTGTAAATGGATCAGCAACGTTGTACTGCAAAGTTATTTGCGTGACGATCACGTCCCCTCGATGTATAATCTTTTGGGTGAGATGCTACTTTTGTTTTATCTGCTTCCCACGCTTATAATTTCTAGGCTCTCAGGAATTAGCCACAATACCACTATTATCACAATAAAGGGTGATGGGATTTGACATGTCATGAACCACTTCCAAATAAGTCAATGATTTCTTGAGCCATACAACTTCCTTAACAACTTCACAAGCCGTTATATACTCAGTTTCCATAGTAGAGTCAGCAATGCACTCCTGCATGGTGCTTCTTCAGACTGTTGTCCCTCCATGAAGAGTGAACACTGATCGTGTATCGAGTAAGGATCGTATCCTTAGAACCATATACGATCATGTAGTCTCTCATTCTCCATAGATACTTGAGGATGTTTTTAACGACGGTTCAGTGATCAAATCCCAAATTAGACTGATATCTATTAACTATCCCCACCACATAGCAAATGTCAGGTCAGTACATAACATCGCACACATTAGGCTACCAACAGTCGATGCATAGGGGATCCATCTCATTTCTTCAACCTCTTGAGGTGTCTTAGGACACTGTTCCTTAGACAATATAACTCCATGTTGTAAAAGGAGTAAACCTCTCTTGGAGTTCTGCATTGAAAACTTGACAAGCATCATGTCAATGTATGATGCCTGAGACAGGGCTAGCATTTTGTTCTTTCGATCTCTAAAAATCTGAATGCCTAGAACAAACTGCGCATCTCCAATATATTTCATTTGGATGATATGTGTTGATGGAAGTTCGTTGTGCACTCAAGTTTCCCTAGCGGTATCCAAGTGTAAATTCCTTTGAGTTTCCTGGTAAGTCCACGGTTGAACACAGGGACTTGTGAAAATAGTTTGCGTTGGTAATTTTTATGAAGAACTTTGCGGTAACCGGATAAATAAATAAAGTGTTGGGTTTGTTGTTTACGTTGATGAAAAAGAAATAAATGCGGCGCAGTTTGAAAAAGAGTTGGTAAACGGGAGATGCGATGAATATGCGGTGAACGGGTTGAGAAGGGTTTTGGCTAACACTACCTCGAATGCATTCATGCTTTGCGATCATGCAATATGCATACAATAGTAAACCATCTCTCGATATGAATTCTACGACTTCTAATACTAGAACGCATGCGTTATATGCGATAAGTCTATAGGACCTACACATAAGCCTCTATTCTTATTTATGCGATAACAGGATAGTACACACAAAAATAAGGCGACCACATAATATCATTCCTATCTCTAGGATGCATCCGATACAAGTTGACAAACAGAGCTTATCTCTAAGTCCCTATCTCTTGTTTATGCAAGTCTAACCTTGCTCTTTCGAGTCCAGATTCTAACCTAGCTCTCTCGAGACATTAGGTTCTTTCTTTAGACTCTCTCTCGATTAACTCTAAAGGGTATTTTGCACAGCATAAAACAAGATAATTGCAAGCAACGAACTTTCTAGGTCATGTTAGCTTATTCTTCTCAACTCATTCGACTAGTTTAACTACTCATGCATATTAAGAGAGTGAACAGATGTAGAAATAGAACTTTCATTGTATAAATATGAAGATAAAGTACAAATTAACAATGCAATTATAGAATAAAGAGCCTGGTAGCAATCTCTTGCTTCCAGGCGTTTACACTGTTTTTCTACTCGTGCTCTAAAGATAATCTCGCTCTCGCGAGAGTCGGCCTGTTCTCCGCTCCTACGCCCCAAGGTTCTCTCTCGAGTTGCCCTGAGCAATCTCCAGTGCCACCACTCTTCTCTTGCTCCACCTTAAAAGGAAAAGGAAAACTATGGACAACGACGTGAACTTGTGAAATAAAAGATTGTAAAAACGGTGAACCCCTTCTCTGAAGAATGCCTTTGGTATTTATAGAGCATCTATGGTGAAAGGCGGTTTCTCTCTCCTGATTGTACAGATGAGACAACTTTAATTCCTGACTGATGGGCTGAATAATTGTCACCGATAAAGCTGAATGTACTTTGTGACTGTTATCGACTGTTAATTAATTTGGATTTGACTGTCATCAGCTTTCTATCCCATCGTGCTTAATTGGCCTTTCACCCAGATGTACCCATCATGTTGTGCTGATCAAGTTGCGGAAATCCTTCTTGGGCGAATGTTTGTGAGCACGATCAACGCAAAGTCTTGCGGTGAATTTGCGCTCGACCAATGATTCCTAAGATCGCAATTCTTGCATTGCGTTAACGCATATTTTGCATAAAAAATACAAAGATCAACTGTTCTAATGCGCTGAATGCATGCGACCGCAATATTATGAAAACGATGCTTAATGGACGCAAATTAACATATTTTATCAATGCAATCTAACATTGTTTAAGAACTTAGTACTATGATAATGTGCATCTCTGTCCGTTATCACACCCCAAAATTTAAACAATGCTTATCCTCAAGCATAAGCTAAAGATTCCTTTAGCATGTCAACCGCAATGTTCTTTTCTTAGATTTCTCAAGAATACTTCGTTCAAATCCTATATACCTGAATTTTCTTAAGTCTTATTCAAGTCTCTTCTTAAAATATTTCTAAGACCTAGGGACTGCAAGCTTAACTTTCAAAAGAACTTTACTAAATTCCGGAAAATCGCATGATTTATTTCAAAAAGAAAATTTTTTCTACCGGGGTGAAAAATGATTTTATCCTTGCGTAAAAATTTTCTTCATTGATATTTTTTTTCTGACCTTACGCTGATTCGCGCTCCTTGCCTTCGTTTTGGCTTGCCCACATGGATGTCATGCGGACATCCAACTGCGAGCAATGCACTTTTTCTCATACTAAACTCATACCTCTTTGGCAGTGGAGTTGCCGTCATTTATTTATGCGTTGATCCTGGTGACTTACTTTCGTTTTGGCTTGCCTCCACGTGTGTCATGCGGACATCCAACTACGGGTAAGTGCCTTTCACAACTTAACTCTTATCAACATGGGTTTCCCATTGCGTTGATAATGGAGTTGTTATTCTAAAAAAAAAATTTCTAGAAAATAGCAAGGTCGAAAATGAATACCTCACCCCCAAATATAAAATGCGGCAATGTCCTCATTGCCAAAAGATGAAAATAAGTCATGCGATGTTCTAGAATGCATTATAAAGAGAGTTTGAAAGAAAGCTAGCAAACCCCTAACTTCTAGAAATATTTATGAGGTGACTATCTTAAGATTAAGTTGACTCTAGTATATATGAAAGACATTAAAGCATATTTTTCATTATTGAAATCATACTTGGCAAAGAGACAACATGCGGTAAACTACTAAATTTATATATGTCAAATGATTGTGGTGATCAAAGAGGATGCGATGATAAAACTTTGAAAACTGAAATGTAATGTGATAGCACAAAATTTGAAATAAAGATAAGGAAGAGTACACCCCCAAATTTTGCGTTGTCGCCCGCATTGTGTATTGACGCATCCATCTTTGCGGCGATCTTTCTTCTGTAGATTACGATGATGGAGTAAGATAAGTGCTTCTTCGTGTGACATCTCCGCAATCCAGCACCTCGATCGTTGCAAGAAAAACAAAGAGAGAGTCAAATTATTTTAAACAAAATAAAACTCGTTATCGCATTTTTTTTTGTATAAATAGAAATAGTAAAATAAGGATAGATAAAGATTGAAAGGATATAGTGAAAATTCCGAATAGTGGAGAAGAGTTGAAGAATCGATGTTTCCCAAAACTTGCGTCCTTGATGAGGTTGAATCATATAATACTCAGGGACCACTTATTTCTGGCTAATTTGTTCACGTCCATGGTGGCTTTTCTCTCTTTTCTTTATCCTTTGAGATCTTTTGCCTTAATCCGGAGTTTTTCCCCCTGAATGCTCATTATAATTTCCCCTTGCGCATATCAATTTGAGCGTGACCGGTTGAAAGGAATGGTCTTCTCAATATGATGGGCGCATCTTCTTCCGCTTTATAATCCAAAATGTGGAAGTTTGCCGGTAGGATGAATTTATCGATTGAAATTGCGGCATTTTTCAACTCTCCCTCAGGGTGTAGTCGAGATTTGTTCGCGAGCAAGAGTGTTTCCTTTGTGGGCGTAAGTGTGCCGGTATTCAATTGTTTTTAGATTGACAGTGACATTATGTTTATACTTGCCCCAAGATCGCATAGTGCTTGGCCACTGAAGGACCCTCCGATAGAGCATGGGATCGTGAAGATTCCTGGGTCATCCATTTTAGGTGGGATCATAGCATTTTACGCTGCAGCTACTATTGCGATCTTTCCTTCCTCATTTTGTTCCTCTTTCAGTCCTTGCAGAGTTACTGGTGGTTAGACTTATTCTATTCCAAGATTTAGAGGCTTAAGGGTGGACGCAACTTCAGGGTCTATTTTCTCGGGCTTCTCCAAACTATAGGTCAACGGGTCTTCGGTTGTCGCCGTATTCAAGTTGGTTGCAATGTGCTTTTCCCCTACTTCTGTAGTCATGTTGTCGCTTAGCAAGGAGACTGTTAAGCATTGTTCCTTCCCATTACCTCCAACATTGCGAGGGAGCTCAGTTGAGCTCGGCAACACTTCTTACGGTCTGTTTTTTAGCTCGTCCGCAATTTGTCCTATTTGGATTTTGAGATTTCTGATGGATGTAGCTTAGTTCTGAAGCACTGATTTGTTTTTCTCAATGTATTGCTTCAACAAGCTCTCTAAGGACGAAGATTGCGGTGGTTGTGAGCTGTTAGCTTGGCTTTGCGTTGGACCGTTATTTTGCAAAAAAAATCCAAGCGGCCCTCCTTTTTGTGCCATAGGTTGAAAACTTTGCTGTTGATTTTTTCACACAAAATTTGGGTAGTTTATCCACCTGGGGTTATATGTATTGAATAGGGATTATCTCTCATGAAGCATACCGACTGCGGGTTTGTTGGGCATTCCTCCATCGGGTGAGCATCACCGCAAATGACACAACTTGCGGTCATTTGAGTGATTGTGCTGAACTACCCATTCTTCACTCTCGTATTATTAATTGCGATGCCTTATATCAGACTCATTTGATTTTACAGGGATGCGATGGCCCCATTGTTTGCGTCATTTTCTTTGATTCTTAATCTCTGATCGCTTTCCCTCAAATCCTCGTGATTTTTGGAAATGCGATGAAGTATACTCTTTGTCTTCTCATATATTTTTTTTAGCAGACCACCAGCAGTTGCCGTATTGGTAGCGGTCTGCGAAAAGGGGTTCAATCCTTGGTAGAAAATCTTCATTTGCAGGCAATCTGGTAAGCCATTGTGTGGACAGTCTCTTACCAGCCACTTAAACCTCGCCTAAGCATCACTGAGCGATTCGTCATCTTCTTGTTCAAAGTTTGTTATTAATTTCCTTCTTCCTAGCGTTCTCAGTATAAGTGGCAAATACTTCTTCATAAACTTTTCCACCACCTATTCCCATGAAGTGATCTCTCCTAGTTTGAGAGAATATGCCCATTTCCTCGCTTGATCACACAAAGAAAATGGAAACAGAGTTAGTCGAACTTCCTCGATTGAGATAATCGGGAACACAAAAGTGTTGCAAATTTCTATGAAGCTCTAGAGGTAGGCGTGCGGGTCTTCGCCACGCCTTCCTTCAAACTGCCCAGTAGCCTAGATCATCTGTAACATTATCGACTTCATTTCAAACCTCGATCCATCTAGCATTGGCCTCATGATTCCTAGAGAGAAATCGTAGAGGTTAGGTGACGCATAGTCCCAGATGGGTCTATTGCGGTCATTACCAAAAGGATGAGGTTGGCCATTATATTATTCACGTTAGTGGACCTTGCGTCTGGTTGCTCCGCCATTCTTGGTGTTCTTTCTTGTTGTTGTGCGCAGTCTTTTAATCTTCTTCTGAATGTCCTCTTAATCTCCGAGTCGTAATTCGCCAGAGATTGAGAGTCTGCAAAGAAATCAAAAAATTACCATTAGCACTCTATTTTGCAGAAGTCCCCGACAACGGTGCCAAAAACTTGATGCTTGTATTTTATGAAATGGAAATATGGATGATATGCGTTGATGGAAGTTCATTGTGCACTCAAGTTTCCTCAGCGGAATCCAAGTGTAAATTCATCTGAGTTTCCTGGTAAGTCCAGGGTCGAACACAAGGACTTGTGAAAATAGTTTGCGTTGGTAATTTTTATGAAGAACTTTGCGGTAACCAGATAAATAAATAAAGTGTTGGGTTTGTTGTTTGCGTTGATGAAAAAGAAATAAATGCGGCGAGTTTGAAAAAGAGTTTGTAAACGGGAGATGTGATGAATATGTGGTGAACGGGTTGAGAAGGGTTTCGGCTAACACTACCTCAAATGCGTTCATGCTTTGCGATCATGCAACATGCATACAATAGTAAACCATCTCTTGATGTGAATGCTATGGCTTCTAATACTAGAATGCATGAGATATATGTGATAAGTCTATAGGACCTACACATAAGCCTCTATTCTTATTTATGCGATGACAGGATAGTACAAACACAAATAAGGCGACCATATAATATCATTCCTATCTCTAGGATACATGCGATGCAAGTTGACAAACAAAGTTTATCTCTAAATCCCTATCTCTTTTTTATACAAGTCTAATCTTGCTCTTTCGAGCCCAGATTCTAACCTAGCTCTCTCGAGACATTAGGTTTTTTCTTTAGACTCTCTCGACTAACTCTAAAGGGTATTTTGCATAGCATAAAACAAGACAATCGCAAGCAATGAACTTCCTAGGTTATGTTAGCTTATTCTTCTCAACCCATTCGACTAGTTGAGCTACTCATGCATATTGAGAGAGTGAATAGATGTAGAAATAGGACTTTCATTGTATAAATATGAAGATGAAGTGCAAATTAACCATGCAAGTATAGAATAAAGAGCCTGGTAGCATCTCTTGCTTCCAGGCGTTTACACTGTTTTTCTACTCGTGCTTTAAAGATAATCTCGCGAGAGTTGGCCTGCTCTCTGCTCCTACGCCCCAAGGTTCTCTCTCAAGTTACCCTGAGCAATCTCCGGTGCCACCACTCTTCTCTTGCTCTGTCTTAGAAGGAAAAGGAAAACTATGGACAGCGGCGTGAACTTGTGGAACAAAAGATTGTAAAAATGGTGAAACCCTTCTCTGAAGAATGCCCTTGGTATTTATAAAGTATCTATGGTGAAAGGCGGCTTCTCTCTCCTGGTTGTACAGATGGGACAACTTTAATTCCTGACTGATGCACCGAATAATTGTCACCGATAAAGCTGAATGTACTTTATGACCATTATCGGCTGTCAACTTAGTTTGGATTCGACTGTCATCAGCTTTTTGTCCCATCGTGCTTAATTGGTCTTTTCACCCAGATGCACCCACCATGTTGCATTGACCAAGTTGCGGCGATCCTTCTTGGACGAATGTTTATGAGCACGATCAACACAAAGCCTTGCGGTGAAGTTGCGCTCGACCAATGATTCCTAAGATCGCAATTCTTGCATTGCATTAACGCATATTCTACACAAAAAATACAAAGATCAACTGTTCTAATGCGCTGAACGCATGCGACCGCAATATTATGAAAACGATGCTTAATGGACGCAAGTTAACATATTTCATCAATGCAATCCAACATTGTTTAAGAACTTAGTACTATGATAACGTGCATTTCTGCCCGTTATCAGAAAGAAAAGAAGAGAAAGGGAGTTGTAATTCCCTCCCTTATTATTAAAATAATAATTAATATAAATATAAATATGATAACTAACTTATCATATTATATATAATTATATAATTATATGTTATATCAAATATAACATATAACTTATCGTTTTAATATTGTATCACATACAATATAAGTTATAGTTTCTTCTCTCTTATATGGAATTTAATATAAATCATTTTTATATTAAATTTAACAACTATGAATCCAATTTATAGAAATTATATCTGAATCTCATTCAAATATTTATTTCCTCTCATTAAACTATAATGTATCAAATACATTATAGCAATTATGTCACATATAATCGAATCAACTTAATTATATCATGTATAATTAAATCTCTCTATTAATTTAAGCAATTCAAATTAATCCAAAAACTGATTCTCAATTAATCTTATTGAACTACCAAGCGGACCTCATAGACCTCTAGCTTGAAGTTCCAATGGTACATGAATAATTAATTAAACTTTTTAATTAAATTATTCATCATCTATTAACTGTCGCGCATTCTACTAAAGACCGACAACTGCACTCTTCGCTCTACAGATATATTTCTGTGTCCATTGGATATAACCAATCAAAAGTACAATGACCTTTCACAAATTGCTCGCAAGTACAGCTAGGCCAAATTATCGTTTTGCCCTTGTAGTTATATCTAACTCCTTTAGTATCACTGGGTCCTCTAATGAACAATAGATCATAGTTCAACTATGACTAAACCTCTCTCAGGCTAGGAGAGTGTGTGGTTCCACATTGTTCAAGATCTGGAATAAGCCCTTCAGGGAGCAATTTATTTACTTACCCTTGCCTCCGGAAAGAAGTGAACTCCATCTTATGTAGTTTTGTTCCTAGCTCTTCAATCATACGAATCCCCAAAAAGGTAGGCTTGTTGAGTCGACGATCTGACCACTCTCACCCATACAAATCAAAGGACCACCCTCATAGGCAGAAGTTCACGACTCACTCAGGATTCAGGTCATGTTACCTATGGTCATCCTAGTGAAATGTAAGTCTCTATTATTAACATCGTTATATGATGAGACTAAACATTTCGTGGTTCGGTCTTATATATATTCCTTTGTATAGAATATCTTCGCTCACGTATATATACATGAATGATCAGGATCAGATCATTTGTAGCACTTTACAACAATTGTAATACCTACAAAGTGAGCCATACTCGTAGTGTCACCAGGATAAGGTACCCAACTTTATCCAACTACTACATACCATTTAGGTTATCACTTAAACATGATCCACCCGTATGTCTCTACATACATATTTAAGTTACAAAGATAACTTTGGATGTTAGTTTATTTGTTTGTTGATTGTGGTTAATGCAACTAAAATATCATATATTTTAGACAATGAATAAAATATCATATATTTTATGAAATACACAATGAGATTGATCAATAATGTTTAAAAACTATAGAACCCTATGAGATTTAGGGCATCAACCTCATCAATCTCCCACTTGACCTAAAGCTAGTGGGGTGTAGAATATAGTCAACAAAGTACACAAATAATAAACTAGGGTATAACATGCGCCCAGTACAAATCTCCACTTGCCCTAGTCCAGATGTTGCCTGTCCCATAGACCCATACTTTGCAGGTGACCCTCAAACACCGTAGACGTGAGGGCCTTTGTAAATGGATCAGCAACGTTGTGCTCCAAAGTTATCTGCATGACAATCATGTCCCCTCAATGCACAATCTTTCAGATGAGATGATACTTCCTCTCTATATGCTTGCCGCGCTTGTGACTCCTTGGTTCTCGGGAATTAGCCACAACATCATTATTATCACAATAAAGTGTGATGGACTTTGACATGTCTGGAACAAATTTCAAACGAGTCAAGAATTTCCTGAGCCAAACGACTTCCTTAGCAGCTTCACAAGCAGCTACATACTCAGCCTCCATGGTGGAGTTAGCGATGCACCCTTGCTTGGAGCTTCTCCATACTACTTGCCCTTCGTTAAGAATGAACACTGATCCTTATGTGGATTTCCTAGAATCTTTATCAGTCTGGAAATCAGAGTCCATGTTCCTATAAGGATCAAATCCTTAGAACCATACACAAACATGTAGTCTCTCATTCTCCGTAGATACTTGAGGATGTTTTTAACGGCAAACCAGTGATCTAATCCTGGATTAGATTGATATCTACAAACTATCCCCACTGCATAGCAGATGTCAGGTCTAGTACATAACATCGCATACATCAAGCTGCCCACAACAGATGCATAGGGGATCCGTTTCATCTTCTCAACCTCTTGAGATCTCTTAGGACACTGTTCCTTAGATAATGTAAGCAACTTTTGGAGTTCTACATCGAATATTTGACAAGCATCTTGTCAATATACGATGCCTGAGATAGAGCTATCATTTTGTTCTTTCGATCTCTAAAGATCTGATACCTAGAATAGACTGAGCCTCTCCCAAATCTTTCATTTGAAATTGGGTCGCTAGTCAACTTTTAATTGCAGTCAGTAAACCTACATAATTTCTAATGAGTAGAATATCATCTACATATAACACTAGAAAACTACTAAATTGTTGATGATCTTCTTGTATACACAAGGCTCATCAACGTTTTGATCAAAGCCATAAGATTTGATCACAGTATCAAACCTTGTGTTCCAAGATCGAGAAGCTTGCTTCAGTCCATAAATGGACCGATTAAGCTTGCAAACCTTTTGCTCTTGATCTTGGGTTATGAATACCTCAAGCTGCACCATATAAATGGTCACCTCAAGATTGCCATTAAGAAAAGAATCCTTGACATCCATTTGCCAAATCTCATAGTCATAATATGAGGCAATGGATAGAAGGATCTACATAGACTTAAGCATGACAACAGGCAAGAAAGTCTCCTTATAGTCAACTACCTCTACTTGGGTATAACCCTTTACCATCAGTCTAGCCTTGAAGGTTTGCACCTTCCTATCAGCACCCCATTTCCTCTTGTAGATCCCTTTACAACCTATAGGTTTAACCCCATCAGGTTGATCTACAAGACCTCATATGGAATTGAAGTACATAGGCTCCATTTCGAGATCCATTGCTTTGATCCATTCATCTTTGTCAACATTCTCCATTGCCTTCTTGTAAGACAATGGATCCTCAACTTTCCCATCAGCTACCATAGCCAGGATTTCAGTTAAATCCATATAGCGAATAGGTGGGTTCGCAACCCTCCCACTACGTAGAGGTTCCCTCAACATTTGAGGTGGATTTGACCTACTAGATGATCCTACTTCAACAAATCTTATTAAGGTATAAGGTTCTTTAACAACTCTTGTTAAAGATTCAGTAGTTTCTTTGGAAATCTCATTCAACATAATCTTACTTCTAGGCTTGTGCTCCCTTATGTGGTCTTCTTCAAGAAAAGTAGCATTTGTCGATACAAATACTTTGTTTTCTTTAGAATCAAAGAAGTAACCACCTCTTTGAGGTAGCCTACAAATAGGGACAATCTTGAACGTGGCTCCAATTTCTTAGGATTTGCCTCAAGCACATGTTGGGCAACCCCAGATTCTGAAATGACGTAAACTAGCTTTACGATCATTCCATAACTTCAAAGGTGTTCTGGTAACACTCTTGGAAGGAACACAATTCAGGATGTATATTACAGTCTCTACTGCTGATAACGGGCAGAAATGCACATTATGATAGTGCTAAGTTCTTAAAAAATGTTGGCTTGTGTTGATAAAATATGTTAAATTGCGTCCAAAAAGCATCACATTCATAATATTGCGGTCGCATGCATTCATCGCATAGGAACAGTTGATTTTTGTGTTTTTATGCAGATTATGCGTGAACGCAAGGTGGAAATTGCGATCATAGGAAATCATCGGTCGAGTGCAACTTCACCGCAAGACTTTGCGATGATTATGCTCGCAAAAATTTTCTCAAGAAGAATTGCCGCAACTTGGTCAGCGCAACATGGTGGGCACATCTGATTGAAAGGCTAATTAATCGCGACAGGACAGAAAGTTGATGACAGTCGAATCCGAATTAAGTTGACAACCGATAACGATACAAGTACATTCAGCTTTTCGGTGATAAATATTCGGCACATCAGTCAGGAATTAAAGCCATCCCATCTGTACAATCATGAGAGAGAGGCCGACTTTCACACTGGATGTTCTATAAATACCAAGGGCATCATTCAGAAAAGGGGTTAATCAGTTCAACAGTTTACGAAATTAAGAGCTCAGCTCATCTTTGTCCATAGTCTTTCCTTTTTATTTTAAGGTGGAGCAAGAGAAGAATAAAGACACCGGAGATCGCTCAGGGAAACTCGAGAGAGAACCTTGAGGCGTAGAAGCAGAGAGCGGGCCGACTCTCGCGAGAGCGAGATTATCTTTTGAACACAACTAGAAAACAGTTTAAAAGCCTGGGCAGCAAGAGATTGCTACCAGACCCATTATTCTATACTTGCATTGTTATTTTGTACTTCATCTTTATATTTATAAAATGGAAGTTCTATTTCTACATCTGTTCACTCTTTTAGCACGCATGAGTAGCTAAACTAGTCGAATGGGTTGAGAGGAACTAAGCTAACATGACCTAGGAAGTTCATTGCTTACGATTGTCTTGTTTTATGCTGTGCCAAATACCCTTTAGAGCTACTTGAGAGAGAGTCTAAAGAAAGAACCTAATGACTCAAGAGAGCTAGGTTAGAATCTGGACTCGAGAGAGCAAGATTAGAACTACATAAACAAGAGATGGGGACTTAGAGATAAGCTCTGTTTGTCAACCTGCATCGCATGCATCCTAGAGATGGGAATGATATTATGTTTTCGCCTTATTTGTGTGTGTGTCATTTTGTCATCGCATAAATAAGAATAGAGGTTTATGTGTAGGTCTTATAGACTTAGCATATATATCGCATGCGTTCTAGCCATAGAAGCTGTGGTATTCGCATCGAGAGGTGGTTTACTATTGTATGCATGTTGCATGATCGCATAACATGAACGCATCCTAGGAAATGTTAGCCGAAACTTTTCTCAAACCGTTCACCACGTACTCAATTTCACCATCGCATATCATCCATAATTCACTTCATACACAAACAACAATCCCAACAATTTATTTATTTATCCAGTTACCGCAAAGTTTTCATAAAAATTACCAACGCAACCTATTTTCACAAGTCCCTCAGTTCGACCTTCTTACTAGAAAACTCAGTGGAATTTACACTTGGATTCCGCTGAGGAAACTTGAGTGCACAACGCAATTTCACCATCGCATATCATCCATAATTCACTTCATAAAATCAAGCATCAACTGCATAACCCCAAAATGAGTCAGGTAAGGAAGCGTAACTCATCATAGACTAGACCTTGTCCAACAGGGCTCGATTTCTCCTTTCTGATACACCATTTTACTGAGGTGTACCAAGTGTTGAGATTTGGGATACAATTCCATGATCTATCATATAGTTCTGGAATGTTAAATCCATAAACTCTCCATCTCGATCACATTGAAATGTTTTAATCATTCTATTTAATGCATTTTCAACTTCAACCTTGAATTTTTTGAACTTTCAAATCAGACTTATGTTGCATTATATAAACATACCCATATCTTGAATAATCATTAGTAAAAGTGATGAAATATTCATAAACTCCCCTAGCTTTTACATTGGTCCGACCACAGAGGTCTAAATGTACTAGCTTTAAAGGTTCTTTGGCCCTGTGACCTTTTCTAGTAAAAGGTCTCTTAGTCATTTTGCGTTCAAGGCATGACTCACACACAGGTAAAGAATCTTCTTCTAACTCGCTTAGAAGTTCATTCTTCACCAACCTCTTAATCCTATTGTATCCTAGTCTTAGGTGCCAAAGTTGGGCATTTTCTTTAGGAGAAATTTTAAGTCTTTTATGTTGAGTTACTGCAATTTTAAACAACTCAGTATTATGGAGGGCATTAGTTGCTAACGGTCTTAGCACATAAAGATTATATTCCAGTTTTTCAGAACAAATATCAACACCGTTCTTAGAAATAAACGCTTTGTTAGAAAGAAAGTTGATATTATAAAATTGTTCAAGCAAACACTTTACAGAAACTAAGTTCCTTTTTAAATCAGGAACTACATATGCATCTTTTAAAACAAAATATTTGTTCTGTAAAGTCAACCGGAGACCACCTGTCACACCCCGCCCCAGACTACCCTCCGAGCCTGGGAAAAGACGTGACCGCAGCAGTTATCAACCCTTTCATTGACACTTACTGCCTAATAACTCTTGCGAAATTAACTCTGATACCAATGAACAAATTCAATAATCAACTAATTAAGTAGGCCCATTTAATTACAACAATGTAACGTTTATACAACTCCAAGACTTAACAACAAGTTTACAACAATTGTAAACCCTTCAGAGTGTAACTGTGGTACGTGGTAGACCTTGACCTTAGCAGCACCTTGGAACTCCTCACCTTTCGCTACCTTGGGGGGGGGGGGGGGGGGGGGGGGGGGGGGAGGAAAGAAAAACATTTGGAAAGCATGTGCTATAAAGCTCAATGAGTGACCAGAAAACTTATTCTTAACAAAAGAACTACCCCACACTTGGGTACTTTTGCTCAGATACCTTCTCAACTGTGTCCTTCAGTATTGAGCTACTCGGATACCTTCTCAACCGTCCTTCAGTATCGAGTTTCAAGTAAAACTAGTCATACAATGACTTTCTTTAATAAAACTTAGATAACATGTCTTTATCTGAAAGATCTTTCTTTAGCACATGGTTTCTTTAAAACATTGTAAATATTTTAGTTAAATATTTTAGTCACTCACCTTGATCATTTAGGAACCTTTCTCTCTAGAAGTTCCTTGGTCACCTCGGGCTCCCTTTTGAACCCTACGATCAAGATTCAAATTAAAACTTAGATTACTTATAGTTATAGGCTTTATTTTGAGATACTTCCTTCTACAAACATGCTCTAAAATGTCTCAGGAAGCTTACCTCAAAATATTAGCTCATAAGATCTCATGGTTTAGCTGGAATCTTCAAAACATCAATACTGACCCAACTTACTCGATAGCCTGACCCTTCTGTATTTTTCTCAGCTTTGAGACCGATTCCTTGTAGATTCTTCTTTGGCAGCCGCACCATGTAAACTAGACTCTTTTGGATTTCAGATGGCTTTAGAATCACTCCAAACGCATGAGTATTCTGGGAGAACTTCTCGTTCCAAGTTGATGCTACTTCTTGTCTTTTCTGCCCGACAGCATCTCCCCTCTTGGAACTTCTTGACTAATGCATGGTTTTGCTACCAACGCATGGTCTTCTCCGAGTTAGTCCTCACACACTCTTCTTTATGTCCTTTAAAGAGAATTTGAGTTCTCATCTAAAATCCTTGGCCGTATTTATAGGCGTCCAAGATTGCTCCACGACCGACACCTCCTACTTGGCTGTATGTCCAAGTGTCTTTTCTTCACACCATCGACACATTCTTACATCAGCGCAATCCAAAGTGTCCTCTTCTTCTTTCACCAACGCATAGCCCTTATCCTTTACATGTCTTCTTATGCATCCACCTAATTACTTAAGGTTTAAGAATTCCTCCTAACAAGCCACATGTCTGGATGACATCCTTCATATGCTCATCCTTTCTATGCATCCACAAACCCTTAGATGTTCAACGCATAGTAGGCCATCAATGCATAGCAACCTTTAGTTCCCCTTTTTTTTCAACACAACACCATCACAACCAACCTTACTCAGTCATCGCAAGCCTAACCATCACAAGAGCCAACCACCATGCGTCCAACCTAGCCCATCGCACGGCCTATGCCTTAACAGAGTTGCCACATCCAACGTATCCATTGTGCATGCCATCATCAACTTCCAACGCATTGCAAGGTTGCATGGCTTCAACACGTAGGCTTGGCCTCAACGCATGGCTCACAGGGCTCGCATGGCACGACAGCTTGGCATTGCTTGCAAGGCTCGCTCGGCCACTCGATGCATGGGCTCGCTCAGTATGGGCGCTTAGTATCACTCGCAGGGCTCGTTTGACCGCTCGACGCATGGACGCTGGCATTGATGCATGCCACCCTCCAGCGCAATCCTTGCCCGCGTCCTCACCTACCCTTGCGTCTGTATGCCTTCTGCACAGCCGACCCTCGTGCCATCCTAACCTTCCAACACATCACTTTCAATTTTCTTCCTTCAGCCATATGGACGCATACCACCCTTCCAATGTATCCATCGCATCCAACGCATCCATCATCCAATGCATCCAATGTATCCAACGCATCCAACATATAGGTTTATACTTAGCCAATTTTCCTAGTTTTTCCCCAAAAGTCAAGCTTCCAAATTCACATTTTTTTCTTCTCCCTTTTCCCAAGTAATCTCTACAAGATCTTATAGCCAACGCATAGCAATGCCTAACCCAACACTTAGCCAATTTTTTCATCAATTTAAGCTTAACTCAAAACTACTCAAGGATAATCTATTCAACACCTAGAAATTTCCTTCACTTCAACATAGGATTTAACTTTTATTTAGTTAATTTCCTTAACCACTTGCTTAAGTAGGAATAATGGAAATCCGGGTTTCACACCTCCCACTACCACAATCGAGAAGACGTGCCCGGTTCCAACTCCCATCATCATCTCACCAACACCTAGTTTCCGTCAGGAACTAATCCCCTAAAATGAAGAACAAACATTGTTAGTGGCCTCCGAGTCAATAATCCATGCAGAATCATCGTTCTCCACTAAACAGGTTTTTAATACAAGTAAATCATATTTTCCTTATTTAGCCTTCTTATTTTCTACTAAATATTTGGGGCAGTTTCTTTTCTAATGCTCATCTTGGTTGCAATGGAAACAATTTCCTTTTTTAGCCTTGTTGAGTTTTCTACCTCTTTGAGTAGCAACTTTGGGGTTAACTTTCCCCTTTCCACCCTTCTTCTTCTTCCACTTTTTGGTGTCGGAGGAAGAAGGTACAAACTTCGTTTCAAAGGCCGAACCTTTATGGAACTTTTTAGAAGATGAAGCAACATTTGCTTCATCCTTCTGCTCCTTGCTTTTCAACAAGGATTGGAAGGTTTGTAACTCAATGAGTAGAATGGTCAGGTTGTAGTCAATCCTCTTCAAAACAGTATTGCTACAAAAATGTAGGAAACTTTCAGGTAAAAATTCCAATATGATGCTAACCTGACTGGCTTCATCGATGCTTGACCCATTTATCTCTGCCATGTTGAAGTGGATCATCATGTTGAGAACATGTTCTCGAACAGATGCCCCTTCTTGTATATTGGCATTAAAGATGTATTTTAGAGCGTCATGCCTGAGCTATACAGACAGTTGTTCGAACATTCTCCTCAGGGACTCCATGATCTCACAAGATGTCAGCATGGGCTCATGCTTCTTGGCCAAGACTTCATTAAGGCTTGCCAAGATATACACTCGGACCTTTTTGTTTGCCCGTGCCTAATGCTCATATGCTTCCCGAACATTTCGAGGAGCATTGGTAGCTGGAATGGGAGGATAATCCTCTATTAGGAAAAAGCGAAGATCATCGACGATCAGAATTCTGTTGATTGTGATTTTCCAACTAGCGTAATTCTCTCCAATTAACTTATCCACGATGAGTAAACATAAAGTAGCGGTAGCCATTTAAAGAATTTGATGAAAAAGAACAAACTATTTTAGTCTACTTGTTTTAAACCACTTAAGAAAACCAGTGAGTTTTTACCAAAATAGTCTAGTGCATCCTAAGTTACATCTATTTTGCAATGATATTTCAGTGAGGTAGGACAAAAGTCACCGTAGGGTGATCAAGTACCCCTTCACTGAAATGAGACATTCTCAACCATTAGACAGAAACAACATCTTGTCACTGTAACTAGCAGTCACCATTGTTTAGTCTAGAATTTGTTAACATCCTTGACAATTCTGTGTAAGTGTAACCCCTCATTTTAGTGTAACCCTTCATTTTAGGTTCTAGAGTTCTACCCCAATAAACCACCTGTAAGGAAAAACTGATTGGGACATGAAACTAAAACGATCCTATCCATTTCAGGAGATCGAATAAAGTGTCATGCAATACTGTCATCCTTTAGGGGGAAAACCACGATGCCACGAGGCGATGCATGAAACTTTATTTAACCTAATGAGAGAGACCAAGGGATATGTATTCACACGTCCTGCTCCCACTTACTATAAACACTCTCTCCATTCACCTTGTTATTGACTTACCCAAATGCTACCCATAGGGGGACAACCATGGTGCCTCGAGGTCGAGTATAGATCTCACGGTGTGAACTTATAGGGAGAAATGTGTAGAGGCTGAAATGAAGTATCATATACCCCATTTTTCTCCCACTGTGTGTTCTACCTAGGGTGAATTAACTTAGGAAAAATTTAATTACTGATTTTATCCAAGTGTTTTTTTAATTTGCTAAAAAACAACTCTTGTCTTGGTGATTAAATAATTTTGATTTAAGTCTCATTAAACTCTTTTATAGACTTTGATCAAACTTGAATGCATGTAATAAATCTATCTAATTCACCTTTCCAGGTAGGTTCCCAGGTAGGGGTGCAACGTTTCCATCAACTTAAGCACCCCAGCCTAGCCAGAACCCACCTTAGCCAAAAGTGTTAAGGTTGATACCTTAAATCTCGCAGGGTTTTGTAGTTTGTAAACACATGTACGAATAAACTTTTATGATGTAATAATATGAGAAATTTTCTTCACTATTGTCTATGAAATATGAGATATTTTAGTTGCACTAACCACAAACTAATAAACTAAGATACCTGGTTATCATTGTAACTTAAGCATGTAGGTAGAGACATATAAGTGGATCATGCCTTAAATGATAACCTAAATGGTCTGTAGTATATGGATAAAGGAGATAAACCTTATCCTGGTGACACTACGGATTGTAGATGTTACAACTGTTGTAAAGTGCTATAGATGGTCTGATCCTAATCATTCATGTAAAGACGTGCGAGCGGGGGTATTCTATACAAAGGAGTTTGTATAAGATCGGACCACGAAATGTTTAGTCTATTATATAACGTCGTTCATGACAAAGACTTTCATTTCACTAAGATGACCATAGGTAACATGACTTTAATCTTGAGTGAGTTGGGAACTCCTGCCTATGAGGGCGGTCCTTTGATTTGCATGGGTGCGAGTGGCCAAATCGCCGACTCAAACCTACCACTTTGGGGATTCGTCTAATTGTGGAGTTAGGAACTCAGCTACACAAGATGGAATTCACTCCTTCCCAAAACCAGGGGTAAGTAGATAGATTGCTCCCTTAAATGTTGATTCCAGGGTTTAAACAATTTTACACAGAATTGTTAAAGGTTAACATATTCTGGACCTAAAAACGGGGACTGTTAAAGTCAATTACAAAAGTTGTTTCTGTCTAATGGTTGGGAATGTCTCATCCCAGTGAAGGGGCACCTGATCACCCTGCCGATGACTTTTGTCTTGCCTCGCTAGGGCATCATTGCAAAATAGATGTCTTCTCACTTAGGGTACATGAGAACTATTTTGCTAAAACTCTAATTGGTGTTAAAAGTGGTAACGCATAGACTTATTAAGTTTGTTCATGTTTTTCAGCAACTTTAAAATGGAAACAACCACGATAGCTCTATTAAGTGCCGACAAATTGACTGGCAATAATTATGCTAGTTGGAAAAAGCAGATTAATACAATTCTTATCATCGATGACCTAAAGTTCGTCCTTACAGAGGAATGTCCTCCTGTTCCGACTCAAATTGTTGCTTGAAATGTTTGGGAGGCATATGAGAAATGAACACGGGCGAACAAAAAGGCTTGAGCTTACATCTTGGCCAGTCTGAATGAAGTGTTGGCCAAGAAGCATGAGCCCATGGTCTCTGCACATGAGATCATGGAGTCCCTGCAGGAAATGTCCGAACAATTGTCTAGGTAGCTCAAGCACGAAGCTCTAAAATGAACCTTCAACTTTAAAAGGGAGAAGGGTACATCTGTTCGAGAACACATTCTAAACATGATGGTCCACTTCAATATGGCGGAGATGAATGGGGGCTCGTACCAATGAGGGCAGCCAAGTTAGCATAATCTGCAAATGTTGCCAGAAAGATTCTAACACTTTGTCAGCAATGTTGTGTTGAACAAAGTTGATTATTCCCTTACAACTCTCCTCAACGAGTTGTCGATATTCCAATCCTTGCTGAAAAGCAAGAGAAAAAGGTTGGTGAAGAAAATGTTGCTTCATCATCAAAGAAGTTCCATCGGGGTTCGACCTTAGGAACTAAGTCTGCACCTTTTACTTCTAACACTAATAGGTGGAAGAAGAAGAAGGGTAGTAAGGGGAAGGGGAAGGCACCAGCTAACCTACAACCTGCCGTATGGCGGGGTAGGCGACCTGCACCGGTTGACAAAGGAAAATGTTTCCATTGCAACTAGGATGGGCACTGGAAGCGGAACTGTCCTCGCTGGTTCAAGGAGAAGAAGAAGGCTAAGGCCAAGGCAAAACAAGGTAAATGTGATTTACTAGTTTTGGAAACTTGTTTAGTGAAGAATGATGATTTTTCCTGGATTATAGACTCTGGGTCAACTAATCATGTTTTCTCTTCTTTTCAGGGGATTAGATCCTAGCGATAGCTTGAGGCTGGTTAGATGAAAAAGCGAGTAGGCACCGGGTACGTCATCTCAGCTGTGGCAGTGGGATGCCTCCAGTTGACTTTACAGAATAAATTTATCATTCTGAATGATGTATTTGTTGTTCTCGAGTTAAAGCCGAACTTAATTTCTGTAATTGCTTAATTGAATGTTATTATATACTCAACTTTTCGGTGAATAAAGTGTTTATTCTAAAAGATGGTATTGAGATATGATCAGCAAAACTGGAAAACAATTTGTATGTGCTAAGGCCGTTAGTAACAAATTCCCTTCATAACATAGAGATATTTAAAACTGTCGTAACTCAAAATAAACAACTTAAGGTTTCTCCTAAGGAAAATGCCCAACTCTTACACCTTTAATTAAGGCACATCAATCTCAATAGGATTGAGAGGTTGGTGAAGAATGGACTTCTAAGTGAGTTAGAGGAAAATTCTTTACCTATGTGCGAGTCATGACTTAAAGGCAAAATGACTAAAAGACCTTTTACTGGAAAAGGTTATCGAGCCAAAGAGTCTCTAGAGTTAGTGCATTCAGACATTTGTGGTCCGATGAATGTGAGAGCCAGGGGAGGCTACGAGTATTTCATCACTTTCATAGATGATTATTTGAGGTATGGGTATGTTTATTTGATGCAACGAAAGTCAGAATATTTTGAAATGTTTAAAGAGTTAAAGGTTGAAGTTGAAAATGCATTGGATAAATGGACTAAAACACTTCGATCAGATTGAGGTGGGGAGTTTTTGGATTCTAAGTTCCAGAACTATATGATAGAATATGGAATCGTTTCCTAACTCTCAGCACCTGGTACACCTCAGCAGAATGGTGTATCGGAGAGGAGAAACAGAACCCTATTGGTATTCAGATCTTTCAGGATCGAAAGAACAAAGTACTAGTTTTGTCTCAGGCATTGTACATGGACAAGATGTTGCTCAAGTACTTGATGTAGAACTGCAAAAGGGGCCTACTGCCTTTCGGCATGGAGTTACATTGTCTAAAGAATGGTATCCTAAGACACCTCAAGAAGTTGAGGAAATGAGACTGGTCTCCTATGCATCTGTCGTTGGCAATTTGATGTATGCAATGTTATATACTAGACCTGACATCTACTATGCTGTAGGGATAGTAAGTAGATATTAGTCTAATCCAGGACAGGGTCACTGGACTGCCATCAAGAACATCCTCAAGTGTCTTCGGAGAACGAGGGACTACGTGCTTATGTATGGATCTAAGAATTTGATCCTTATTGGATACACGGACTCTGATTTTCAGACTGATAAGGATGATCAGAAATCCACTTGAAGATCAGTGTTTACTCTTAACGAAGGGGTTGTAGTATGGCGAAGCATTAAGTAGGGGCACATCGCTGACTCCACTATAGAGGCCGAGTATGTAGAGGCATATGAAGCAACTAAGGAGGTCGTTTGGCTCAGGAAGTTCTTGACTGATCTGGAAGTTATTCCAGACATGTCTAGGCCCATCACTCTTTCTTATGATAATAGTGGTGCTATGGTAAATTCCAGGGACCCTAGGAGTCACAAACGCGGCAAACATATAGAGCAGAAATACCATCTTATCCACGAGATCGTGCATCAAGGGGATGTGATAGTCACGAAGATAGCTTCGGAGCACAACATTGCTAACCCATTTATTAAGGCTCTCACGGCTACAGTTTTTTTAGAGTCACCTACAAAGCATGGGTCTACGGGACCGTCCGGGGCTGGACTAGAGCAAGTGGGAGATTTTGTACTAGGCCTTAGTGCTCTAGTTTATTATTTTGTACTTGGTTTTATCTTGTACACCCACTCGCTTTAGGACAAATGGGAGATTGTTGGGGTTGATGCCCTAAATCTCGTAGGGTCTTGTAGTTTGTAAACATGTGTATGAACAAACTTTTGTGATGTAATAATATGAGATATTTTCTTCACTATTGTCTATAAATATGAGATATTTTAGTTGCACTAACCACAAACTAATAAACTAAGATCCTTGGTTATCGTTGTAACTTAAGCATGTATGTCGAGACATACAAGTGGATTATGTCTTAAGTGATAACCTAAATTGTTTTGTAGTATATAGATAAATGAGGGAAACCTTATCTTGGTGACACTATGGATACGACCCACTTTGTAGATGTTACAAGTGTTGTAAAGTGCTATAGATGGTCTGATCCTGATCATTCATATGGAGACGTGTGAGCGGGGGTATCTTACACAAAAGAGATTATATAAGACCAGACCACGAAATGTTTAGTCTCGTTATATAACATCGTTCATGACAAAGACTTTCATTTCACTAAGATGACCATAGGTAACATGACTTTATTCCTGAGTGAGTTGGGAACTTCTACCTATGAGGGCGATCTTTTGATTTGCATGGGTGCGAGTGGCCAAATCGCCGACGCAAACCCACCACTTTGGGGATTCGTTTGATTGGGGAGCTGAGAACTCAGCTACACAAGATGAAATTCACTCCTTCCCTAAAGCAGAGGTAAGTAGATAGATTTCTCCCTTAAAAGCTGATTCCAAGGCTTGAACAATGTAGCGCCACACACTTTCTCATGGCCCGAGAAGTGTTCTCTCATAGTAGAGCTATGATGTATTGTTCATTTGAGGATTTAGTGGTACTTAAGAAGTTAGATGTAACTACAGGGGCAAAACAGTAAATTGGCCTAGTTGTACTTACGAGCGATCTTTGAAGGGTTATCGTACTATTGATTGGTTATATCCAATGGACACAGAAATATATTTGTAGTGAGAACAGTGCAGCTATCGGTGTTTAGTGGAGTATTAGTAGTTAACGGATGGTGTATATCGTGATTAAAGATCTTAGTCAGTTATTCACATATCGTTGAAGCTTCAAGCTACAAGTCCATAAGGTCCCCTTGGTAGCTCAATGAATTCAAGTTGAGAATCGGTTTTTGGGTTAGTTTGAAGTGTTCAAATTAACAAGAGGGAATTTGATTATACATGATATAATTAAATTGATTGAATTATATATGATATAATTGATTTAATGTATTAGATACATTAATTGGATGAATTAATATGAATATGATTTATATTAAATAAAGGAGAAAAAACTATATATGATGTGAAAATAAAATTATAGATTATAAATAAAACATGATAAATTAGTTATTATATTTATTTATAATAAAAACAATTATGAGATAATTGTTAGTTGGTTATTTTCTTTTCTCCATTAACCGTGCAAGTGGGAAGTTGTGATCAGTTATTGTAACTGATGGATAAAATGAAAATGGTTTTCATTTTTACATTGAGAGATCATTAAGCGATTGAGAATCATACAATCAAAACAATTAGCTATACGATAGCTTGAGAGCATACACGATCGTGCAACGAGTTTTCTATACGATAGTCACTTGTTTTCTAAACTATCGAGTACTCTGTCTATATGATAGACACACTTTCTCCCACTTACTCAATCGTATACATCCTCCTTTCTGCTACCAAATTCAGACAGAGCCCACACCTTCTGGATTCTCACTCTGAGCATACCAAGGTAACCGAGTGATAGTGTTGAGGGTTATCGTTCGAGGATCAGACCGTTCGTGATTACATTGGGTGTTCATTGCGTTCGTGATTGTTTAGACTTTGCTAGGATCCCTAACCAGTGTAGATCGAAGGAATACGTGAAGAAGAGTTCTTCAAAGGTATGTCACTTAATTCCCTTTGTTTTTAAGTTAAGAAAGCTTATTGTAATTTTTTCTATAATGCATAACTGTGGTTGTTATTTGTAAATGATTTATTCTTTCACAATGGGCTTGGAAAGACCTTGCTTCTGCTAAATGGTTTCTCTTGAAAAAGAGATCCTTCAAAAAGGTCCCTTATAGATACATTTGTTACACATTTATTCTTTTATTAAGAATCAATTTAATCTTATTAAATCGATTAAAAGATTAAACTTAGATTTCTAATCTCATTAGAAATGTGATCTTAGGTTTATCTCAATCATATTTTAAAACAATTTTAAAAAATGATGATAGCCTAAGGTTTGCATGCAACTCTTAATTATTGATTTTAATTCTAATTTCATTTAGTTACAACAATTATAAATAAATGAAACAATTAAAAACAACCATTGCATGCTTGATATACTTCAGTTAATCATAACATTTATAAATTAACCTAAGGTAATATCATGCTTCATGCAATCTTCATTCATTATTAATATGTAACAATTATATAACTAAGTAATGAATCATGCTATAGCATACTTTCCATACATTCATTCAACCATATATTATAACAATTATTATATAAATAATGCATTGGATATGCTAGAATGCATGCGTACATATACTATAACATTTATACTATATGATGCATGAGCATGCGTTGTGTAATTTAAATCATGCATATTCATATATTATAACACTTATAATATAAAATGATGCATGAATATAAATGCATAACCTATGGTGGGTTGTAAAACTATATGATATACAATATGACATATAATATAAAACATACATCATGAAGGAAATCAGACATGAAGATTTCCATGAGCAGTGGAATAATTGTTCCAAATTACATTCGTATTTGAACATAAACAATTATAGTTACAAATGGAAACTAACTGATCATGCAACATACGAAATTACAACATGCTTTCAATAAGATCACAGGAAAGATTATCATACCTTTGAAGACTCATATTTAAACTCCCTCGATCACGAACGCTCGATCAATCTCTAAGAATGAAACACACAAATGCTCGAGCACAGTGACCGCAACATAGCACGATCACCGCGACCACGAACACAATGATCTCCAAGATCACGAACACAACAAACGACCTCTAAATACCTCGACCTCAGTCGAGTTGAGTACGACACCAACACAATGGCTACCTTAGTACTCTCGGTGTGAGAATCCAGAAATGTGGGCTCTGTGTAAACTTGGTTAGAGGAAGAGACCAGAAGAATAAAAATCATGTAATCGATTGAGCAAGTGGGAGATGACAAAGGTCTATCGTATAGACAAATGCCCAATCGTTTAGTAAAAGCTCCGGGATTGTTTAGCAAAAGCTCCACGATCGTTTAGTTAATGGTCAGCTGAGTGAACTATCGTGTAGGGTCACTCCACGATCGTTTAGTCTCTCTTTAGCTACCATTTAGTAAATCTTATTCACTTGACAACCTTTCCATGAGTTTTTTTTTTTCTGAAAATGGAAAATCTCAAATCTACTAAATTGAGGAAAACATTTTTCCTTTTATCTCATGGTTACCATGAAACTACCAATAATCTCCCACTCAATTGGTTATTAAAGAAAAAGAGATATAATTAATATTATTATAAATAGATTTTGATTACTAATGACGGATGCAGGTTGCCTTAAGCTAATGGCGGACATAAGGAAGCATTAGTCCAGGCCTAGAAAGAAGAGAAGGATGAGTAAGAAAAAAGAGGGGACGACTTTGCCTCCCCGGAAGAAAAAGAGCCCCGCTCGAGGGACGACTGATCCCGTTGATCATATAACTGGGAGGGAACTACATATATATGATAACCAACTTACCATACTATATTTATAACCTATAATTTTAATATTTCATCTCATGAAACATATAAACCATAGCTCTTTTTCTATTTCATGGTATTTAATGTAAATCTCATTTACATTGATCCTCCACTTGATGTATCTCATACATCACACCGATCATATCATATATAATTGAATTACCTCTTGTCAATTTGAACATTTCAAATCAACACCAAGAACTGATTCTCAACTTGAATTCATTGAGCTACCAAGGGGACCTTATGTACCTGTAGCTTGAAGCTCCAACGGTACGTGAATAACTGACTAAACTCTTTAGTCATAAGATCCACCATCTGTTATCTGCCAGATACTCCACTAAAGACCGGTAGTTGAACTCTCCTTACTATAGATATATTATGTGTCCATATTAACCAATCAACAGTGCGGTAACCCTTCACAGATCACTCGTAAGTACAACTGGGCAATAACCATTATACCCCTGTAGCTACATCTAACTCCTTAAGTACCACTGATCTCTCTAATAAACATAAGTCATAGTCCTACTATGACTGAGTCCTCTCTTCCAAAGAGAAGTTGTGGCCACTATGTTCAATACTCGGAATAAGCCTTTAAGGGAGCAATCTATCTACTTACCCCTGCTTCGGGGAAGGAGTAAATTCCATCTTGTGTAACTAAGTTTCCAGCTCCCATATCAGACAAGTCCTGGAAAAGGTAGGAATGTTGAGTTGGCAATCTGGCCACCCTCACCCATACTAATAAAAGGACCACCTTCAAAGGTAGAAGTTCCCAGAACACTCAGGATTGAGGTCATGTCACCTATGATCATTTAGGTGAGATGTAAGTCTCAAGAATCAACAGCTTTATATAAAGAGGCTAGTCATCTCGTGGCCCGGTCTTATACAAACACTTTGTATAGGACACTTCTGCTCGCATGTCTCCACATGAATGGTCAGGATCTACCATCTGTAGTAGTTCACAACATTTACAAACCTCTACAAAGCGGGCCGTATCCGTAGTGTCACAAGGATTAGGTATCCCTCCTTAATCCTTATACTACAGACCTATTTAGGTTATCACTTAAGGCATGATCCACTTATATATCTCATATACATGCATAAGTTTACATACGTAACCATGAAGCTTTATTTATTTGATATGAGTAAATACCAAATAAAATAACTCCTATTTTATTCACAACAATGTGTATAGTTACACACTACGAGACTCCGGGAGAATTAGGACACCAATCCCAACACATCGCATGTATATTTACACTAACAGTTTATGGACCAGGATAGAATCTCTAAAAAAAACAAATAAAAGGCTATCTATTACATAATCTTAAGTCATTCGGTTCGAAACAGGTGAACCAGGCCGTGAACCGCTCGAACCTAACTGCCCTTCAATGAACCATCTTGTCGTGATCGTTTATCAAGCAATTGTGTGATCTTGTAGCAAATGCTACACAATCGGGTAGCAAAGTCTACACAATCGTTTAGCAAATGCTATATGATCATGTAACTGTAGCTACAAGATCGCATAACAAGAGCTACACGATCATGTAGCTGTAGCTACACAATCTTGTAGAACTGTTTTGTCTTCTCCGTCAAAATAGTGCTCTACAATCCTTCTTTGAAGCTTCCCGAGAAAAACATGAGCGACTTAAACTTACGAATTACAAACTCTATAGCAAGATTAATGCCAAAAAATGCAGGGGCCTTTATAAATCAAAATTTGTAAACAAATAATCCTTAAAACAAAGAGTTCTATCCTAAAACATCCATCAACAAAAACCATATTCACAACTATTCATCGCATGAAACAGAATGCAGATTATAAAGCTCACAATTACTAGAAAATCGATTCAATAAAAGAATGGAATTTGGAATTACAAACCTACAACTTGGCTCTGATACCAATTAAAGGAACTCTGATGTGAAGAGAACCTTGAGCGGAAGTAAGATTGACCAAAAAATCATTTTTCATTGAATATAAATTTTATAGTAAACAAGAAACAAGATATGCATTTATTTATAAATTATAATGATTGGGTTTCAGAAACCTAACCTTTCAAGACCTTTCTTCAAGATTTCCCTCGAACAGGACACGAACCACTTGAAGACATACTCCAAGAAAAAAAACTCGAACAAGTTCGAACACGACCACTAAGGTTTCCTCGGTATTCTCAGGGTGAGAACCCAAGAGTGGTGGGCTTTGGCTATTTTGGATTTGAGGGAAAACTTAATAGTAAGGAGGAAGGAATAAGAATGTTCTCAAAAACTCAAAAACATACAGAACACTTCTGTTTTTTTCTCATTGTCAAAATTGACAATCTATAGCAAGAAGAAGAAACCTTTTTCTTTTTCAACATGCCAAAATTAACCACCACCTACTTATGTGGGTGGAGAGAAAAGGAAGGGAAGAGAGTATTAACTCTCTCCCTTATTATTAAAATAATAATTAATATAAATATAATATGATAACTAACTTATCATATTATATATATATATATATATATAATTATATGTTATATCAAATNTATATATATATATAATTATATGTTATATCAAATCTAACATATAACCTATAGTTTTAATATTGTATCACATACAATATAAGCTATAGTTTCTTTTCTCTCTTATATGACATTTAATATAAATCATATTTATATTAAATTTAACAATTATGAATCCAATTCATAGAAACTATATTTGAACCTCATTCAAATATTTATTTCCTCTCATTAAGCTATAATGTGTCAAATACATTATAACAATTATATCATATATAATTGAATCAACTTAATTATATCATTGATAATTAAATCCCTCTATTAATTTGAACAATTCAAATTAATCCAAAAACTAGTTCTGAATTAATCCTATTGAGCTACAAGAAAACCTCATGGACCTATAGCTTGAAGCTCCAATGGTACATGAATAATTAATTAAACTCTTTAATTAAATTATTCATCATCTGTTAACTGTCGCGTACTCCACTAAAGACCGATAGCTGCACTCTTCACACTATAGATATATTTCTGTGTCCATTGGATATAATCAATCAACAGTACGATGACCCTTCATAAATTGCTCGCAAGTACGGCTGGGCAGAACTATCGTTTTGCCCCAGTAGTTACATCTAACTCCATAAGTATCACTGATCGCTCTAATGAACAACAGATCATAGTTCAACTATGACTAAACCCCTCTCAGGCCAGGAGAAGGTGTGGCGCCGCATTGTTCAAGACTTGGAATCAACCCTTACGGGAGCAATTTATCTACTTACCCCTGCCTCGGGGAAGGAGTGAATTTCATCTTGTGTAGCTGCGTTCCGAGCTCTCTAATCAGATGAATCCCCAAAATGGTAGGCTTGTTGAGTCGGCGATCTGGCCACTCTCACCCATATAAATAAAATGACCACCCTCATAGGCAGAAGTTCACAACTCATTAAGGATTCAGGTCATGTTACCTATGGTCATCCTGGTGAAATGTAAATCTCTATTATGAACGGCGTTATATAATGAGACTAAACATTTCATGGTCCGGTCTTATACATACTCCTTTGTATAGAATATCCTCGCTCACATGTATATACATGAATGATCAGGATCAGATCATTTGTAGCACTTTACAACAATTGTAAGAAATAAGTCACTCTTATTTTATAACATTGTTTATTGTTTAAGACTGACTATTTTAAATTGATGACCTAGGTAACTCGACCTTAATCTTGAACTAACTATGAACTCCTATTTATTTGGGATTAAACTTAGATTTTCATGGGTGAGGGTTGACTCAACAACGTCGGCTCAATAAGCCTCCCATTTCAAGTATAAGACCAGGTAGATAGCTGGGGACATAGGATGCAAGACGGAATTCACTCCTACTCGCTTTTAGGGTTACTAGAGAGGTGGTTCTCTTAAGTACTGATTCCATGTCTTGAACAAGGGGTTCTACCCTCTCATTGGCCTCAAAGGTTTGGTGATTGGATTACAAACCAATGTTTCAATAGATAATCAGTGAGACTTAAAGAGCAAGATGTAATCTCAGGGGTAAAACAATATTTGACCCACACGTTGTTAAAAACAAACTTTTGAATGGTTGACTTACTGATGACGGTTAAATCAAGTGGATAGAAATATATCTACAGTAAGGGGAGTGCAACTATTAGGCTTTAGTGGAGTGATCCGATAGTTAACGATTAAATCATTAAAGAAGTTAGCAAGCAATTAGTGGAAGAAATCAGGATCATCAAACATTCTACTTCATCAACTTTAGCATCTAAATAAGTATGTTCATCAAGTAAAGTAGGGTTTCAAAATACATACATTTGAAGAACTCTTTTAATCTTCAAATTGAGCTTGAATCTCCTCAACAAAATGATGTAGACCACCACTTGATCTTTCCTACTATTCTCTTTGACCTTAGAAAGGATTATGGGATCCAAAATGAGCTTGAAATGAGAGAATTTTAGGAGAGGAGAACTCAATTTTCTTGTTTTTGGTACAAGAACCCTTCTTCTTCAACAACACAGAAAAATCATCTTGCATGGCTTTTACCTCAACACTAAAGACTTTGGTTTTGTTCACTTCTTTCATGCAATCAAATTGCACCTAAAATGGACAGCACCTCCTTCAAAATTGAAGTGGAAATGTGAGTTTGAAAGTGGGAAAAACCCAATCACACTATTTTTCCATTTTATTAAAATCAAACTTAAAAAATCGATATTCTAATTTCAGTTTAATTTGATTTTTAATGAAATCAAATTTAAGAAAAATGAAAAAAATTTGTTAATTTAATGTTAACCAAAATTAATTCCAATAATTAATTTTAATAGAATTAATTCTAAAAATTAATTAAACTATTTAATTAATTAAATTAATTTAATACAAAGATTAAATTAATTAAACACCAATTCTATAATCATGAATCTCTATTCATGNAAACTATTTAATTAATTAAATTAATTTAATACAAAGATTAAATTAATTAAACACCAATTCTATAATCATGAATCTCTATTCATGTAATTAATATTTAAATCAAAATTAAATATTAACCAATTCTCCAATTACATTTAATTCAATAATTAAACGTGTAACTATATCGTATATAATTACTAATTCCCTTAATTCGAATTTGAAGGTTTCAAATTAAACTCATCACTCTATTTTAAGGTTTAATTCATTTGTGAAATAGTAGGAGAACCTAATGGACCTACAGATCATGGGCTCCAACGACCCGAGATTAATCGGCTAAACTCTTTAAACCGAATTAATCAACATTCATTAACTATCAGGTCACTCCACTAAAGCCCAATAGTTGCACCCCCTCACTGTAGATATATTTTTTTCCACTTGAGTTAACCGTCATCAGTAAGTTGACCCTTCACAGGTTGTTCGTAATAATGCGTGGGTCAAAAAAATGTTGTTATACCCCTGAGATTACATCTTGCTCCTTAAGTCCCACTGATCCTCTATTGAATAATTGGTTTGTATTCCAATCGCCAAATCGAGTCCCTCTTGAGCCAATGAAAGGGTGGCACCCTTTGTTCAAGACCTAGAATCAATACTTAAGAGAACAACCTCTCTACTAATCCTAACAGCGGGTAGGAGTGAATTTCCTCTTGCACCCTAGGTCCCCAGCTATCTACCCGGTCTTACCCCTGAAATAGGAGACTTATTGAGCCGACGCTGTTGAGTAAACTCTCACTTATGCAAATCTAAGGATAATCCCGAATAAATAGGAGTTCATAGTTAGCTCAGGATTAAGGTCGAGTTACCTAGGTCATCGCTTTGAAATAGTCAGTCTTAAACAGTAAACAATATTATAAAGTAAGAGTGACTTATTTCTTGGTCAGGTCTTATACAAACTCTTTGCATAGGATGCCTCCACTCGCATGTCTCCACATGAATGATTTAAGATCACATCTTTTGTACTAAATACAAAGTGGGTCGCATTCAGTGTTACCAGAATAAGGTATCTAACCTTATTCATGTACTATAGACTGTTTTGGCTATTTACTCGAACTTGATCCATCTTTATGTCTCCACATAAAATCCAAGTATTCATGTAATAGTTATGGATGTTAGTTTATTGGATTTAGTCTTTACAAGTGCAACTTACATATTCAATAATAATATTTTTGAATAAACGTCCATAACATCTTTAGTGTAAATAGAATATGTTTAAATTACAAACTGCGAGTTTTAGGATATACAATCCAACAAACTCCCACTTGGACTAAAACTCCAGTGAATATATACAAATATACATAATGTTGAGTAATGAGAGAATAAATACAATAAACTAGGGCATCAGATACCTAGTGAATCCTATTCATAACAACATTACTACGAAACTGCAGGAAACTTTCAGGTAAAGATTCCAGTATGAACCTAACCTGACTGGCTTCATTAATGACAGAGCCATTCATCTCCGCCATATTGTAGTGGACCATTATGTTTAGAATATGTTCTCTAACAAATGCACCTCTTGCATACGGGCATTGAAGATGATTTTTAGAGCGTCATGCCTGAGTTGTGCGGACGGTTGTTCGAACATCCCCCGCAGAGACTCCATGATCTCACGAGCAGTGATCATGGGCTCATGCTTCTTTGCTAAAACATCAAAAAAGCTTGCCATTATGTATGCCCAGGCCTTTTTATTTGCTAGTATCCAATGCTCGTATGCCTCCCGAACGTTTTGAGAAGCATTTTGAGCAGGAACAAGAGGACAATCCTCCATAAGGACAAATCTTAGGTCATTGACCGACCCAAAACTTACGTCGTAAATAAGTTTCGAGTCTAGTCAAAACAAAATTTATAAATACCGAACTACTTCTATTGCTACAAAGACGTAGTAACAGTGGTAAGTCCAGTCGATTTGCAGAGAAGCGCAATTGGTCTCGTTACGTTAACTTTCTAACTAGAGCGATAAATTGGGGCGGGGGGCGGGAAGGGGGGTGGTTGGTGTGGAAGAGATAACATGTGTAAAATTGAAATAAAAGTGCAGTGGATATATGAAACGGTAATGAATTCATTTAGTTATCGGATCAAGTAGTCATTCAATGTATATTAAATCTTTGTTTTCAGCCAACATATTATATATTCGAATTATGCATGCATAGCTATCCAATCGATGCGAATTAACTAATTTCTATAAGCCCAAAAATCAATTTATCTGAACCGATCGAGCGTCCTAATTCGTAATTAAGGCTGGAAAATCGTGCCTTAACTAACCTACATGCTTCTAGATGCAATTGGGTCCTTAGCGGTCATAAAGAACTAGAAACATATGCATTAAGATTTAGGATTCAACTATGTTGATTAAGTGTCAGATAGCCATGTCCAAATAATCATTTATTCTTTAAATCTAGATTAAACATGCGATACAAAGATTCATGGACAGCCTAAAAACCTAAGCATGCTTATCTAATCTGTCCTACAGGGGTAAATTCAAAACATAGACGAATACAAGGATGCGTGCGAGCTTGAATTTAACTAGCTAAAACATACAATCATGATAGAGGCGTCAATCCAACATAAAAGTAAGTCTAAATTAAACAAGATTCAAGAAAAATATAATTCTAAATTAAAGGGTAGAATTAGATTAAAAAAAAAAAAAAAAAAACTCATCAAAATACAAGGAATGTTCAATCCAAGAACTAAACGAAAGATTACCTTATCGATTCATAGACAAACCAATGGGTTATGTTCCAATACAAATTCATAATTCGAAAATAAAATAAAAACTAAAAGACACTAAAAATTGAAGGAAATAGAAGAAGAAGGAAGTCTGACTTCGACCTCCATCGACTTGGCCTCCAAGAATCAACCTATTCCCCCAAAATTCAGCATATTTCAACCTAGGGCCAAGAAGAGGAATTTATAGTGATCAACACAGTGTTGTAACACTTAGAATAGCGTTGCAACACTAATACGACGAGAGGGAAGTGTCACAAGAAGTCCAACGCTTGGTTCAACACTCATTTGCACGGGCGCTTGATGCGTTATTTTATGCGATGAAATAATGGGAGGATTGTGTTGGTGGAAAATGCATTGTGCAAATAAGTTTTCTCAGCAGAACCCAAGTATAAATCCTACTGAGTTTTCTAGTAAGCCCAGGGTCGAACTAAGGGACTAAGGAAAATAATATGCGGTGATAATTTCGAGATCACTTTGCGGTAACAAATAAATCAAGAAGTTTGTTGGTTTGTTGTTTACAGTATAAAATGTATGCGACAGATTTGAGATCAGAGTAATTATGCAACAGATACACTGAGTATGCGATGGAACGGGTTGAGAAGGTCTTTAGCTATCTTTTCCCAAGAATGTGTCAAACTATGCGATCATGCTACACTCATGCGACAACAAATCATTTTCCAAGCTTATCTCTAGGATGCATGTGATGCGTTAATAGCAAACAACGCTTATTCCTAAGCTTCTATCTCTTGATTATACGTTTCTAATCTGACTCTCCTGAGTCTAGATTCTAACCTGACTTTTCCAAGCCTAGATTCTATCCTTAGACTACCCTCCTGAGTATCTCTAATGGAGGAATGACACATACATAATACAAGATAATCGCATAGAATGAAGATCCAGGTTATGCTAGCTAAGTGCTTCTCAACCCATTCAACAGATTTAGCTACTCATGTGTGTTTTAAAGAGAGTGAAGAGATCTAAAGATGAAATTTCCATTTCTATAAATAAGTTCAGAGTACAAAATGACAATGGAAGGTAAGGATAGAGAGCCTGGTAGCAATTCTTTGCTTCCCAAGGCTTTTACACTGTTATCTCTATTCCGCTCAAAAGATGTTCTTGCTTCCGCAAGAGTTGGCCCTAGATCTCGACGCTTCTAACACTCTTCCAAGTTCACCGGAACGATCTCTCGGTATAATCTCCCTTCGCTCGCTTCCGCCTTCTAAGTAAAAGAAAACTAAGAACAAGGCTACTTCTATCTATATGGGAAATTATCTAACTGAACGAACTCCTTCACTGAAGGTGGCCTTTGGTATTTATAGAGCTTTGGGGTGAAAGGCTTCTTCTCTCTTATGATTGCACTGATGGGATGGCATTAATTCTCTGTCTGATGCACCGAATATTTGTCACTGAAAGGTTGAGTGTACTTGCTACAGTAGATCGTTAACGGCTTGTCAACTTAATTCGAAATCGACCGTCATCAGCTTTTTGTCCCATCGTGATTTATTACGCTTTTCACCCAGATGCACCCACCATGATGCGCCGACTCTATGTGGCAACCTTCTTGAGTAGATATTCGCAAGTGCAATTTGATCACATAGCCGTGCGTCAACGCAATCTCTTAATGTGCTCGGACGTTAATTTCTGTGGATCACATTTCCGCCTTGCATCAACGCATTTTATGCAAAAAAATATACAAGTTAGCTATTTTAATGTGATGGACGCATGTGACCGCAATATTGTGAACTTAATGCTTTTTTATGCAATATTGTATATTTTTATCATCGCAACCTACATTATTTTATGAATTTGTGCTATAATAACGTGCATTTTGCCCATTAACAACACTCAGCTCTATGTCTGTCATTCTTCGCAGAGTTGCAACTCGGAGTGTTGCAACGCTTGGAGTAGCATTGCAACGTTGTGCCCACTGCCAGATGCTCGCTACTCGATACTCGATCCTCGTTCACTCAGTAGCATTTCCTTTATAACTCGACAGCTTTTTACTCGATGGTACTCGATGGTACTCGATGATGCTTGATGGCTGATCATACTTGGTGGAACTCGATGGCATTTTGGTCTTTTCAACTCTTTTGAAGCCCAGATGTTCAAATTAACTCCAAATTGCTTCATATTAACCCTGTTCTTCACCAAATAATTAATTCTACCTCTTGGTTGCTCGATACCTACAATATAGGAAAATAAACACATAAAATTCACTAACGAGCCCGAATTAAGCTAGGAATATTAGTTCTTTTTGAGAGCTAACAGTCATTAATGATTAAAATCATATTGATTGTGTTTTTCCATGTTGCATAATTTTCGCGGTAAGTTTGTCAGCGACGAATAAATTTAGTGTTGTGGAAGTCATTATGAAGTTTGCTGAAACATACAATTTATTTATATTAGAATTCAAGCATTACCCATTTAGAAAATCAATCAGATTTAGCAAAATAATTCAATGCACCCTATGTGACATCTATTTTGCAATGATGTTTCAATGAGACAGGGTAAAACTGTCGTAGGGTGATCAGATATCCTTTCACTGAAATAAGACAATCTCAACCAATATACAAAACAACTCCTTGTTACTGTAAGTATCAGTCACCTTTGTTCGGTCAAGGAACTGTTAACTTGCTTAACATTTTCTTGTAAGTGTAGCCTCTCATTTTATATTTTAAAGTCCCGCCCCAAAGAGCCAACTATAGGGAAAAACTGATCGGGAAAAAAACTAAAACAATCCTATCCATTTCTAGAGTTTGTGTAAAAGTCATACAAATGCCATCCGTAGGGAGACACAAGCAAAGATGCCTCAAGGCCGAGCATGAAAGTTTACTACAAACTAAGGAGAGAGACTGGGGGATATGTTGACACATGTCCCATTCCCACTTACTATAAATACTCACATTGGTATTGACCTATACAAACACCACCTGTAGGGGGACACAAGCAAAGGTGTCTCGAGGCCGAGTATAGATCTCATGGTGTGAACTTATACGGAGATATGCGAAAAAGGAAAAATGAAGTATCATATACCACATTTTCCTCCCACTGAGTGTTTTACCTAAGGTTAATTTAACTTAGAAAAATACAGCTAATTATTTTACTAAGTGATTGTTTAAATTTGCTCAAAAGTAACACTTACTTTGGAAGTTAAACAATTTTGATTAATGTTCATTAAACACTTTAATAAACTTTAATCAACAATTGCATGCTCGTAGCAAATCTATCTAATTTACCTTTTCAAGTTAGTTCCCAAGTAGAGGTGTTCCGTTTCCATCAGTTTAAATACCCCAACCTAGACAGAACTAGTCTTAGACAAAAGGTCCCTTATAGATATATTTGCTACAAATTTAATCTTTTAATTAAAACTAATTTAATCCTATTAAACTGATTAAAAGATTAAACTTATTTATAATCTCATTAGAAATGTGATCTTAGGTCTATGTGAATCATGTTTTAAAACTATATTAAAAAAATAATTTTAACCTAAGGTCTGCATACAATTTTGAATTATTGATTTTAATTTCTAATTCATTTAATTATAACTTTTATAAAAGAAATGAAATAAATTAAAACCAATTATTGCATGTGAAAGCATACTTAGGTAAGTTATAACTATTATAAAATAACCTAAAGTAGTGACATGCTTCATATAATTCCATTTCATTACTTAACATACATAACACTTATATACTAAAATAATGAAATAATTAATAACATACACACATCCATACATTCAACGATATATTATAACACTTATAATATAAATGATGCATGACTATGTTGTTAATATATGCAAACATATATTATAACATTTATATTATATGATGCATGAGCATGCTATAAAATTAAATTATGCAACTATATATTATAACATTTATAATATAAATGATGCATGAATAATGCATAACTTATGGTGGGATTTTTACTATATGATATATATTATGACATATAATTAAATAAATTAAACTATACATCATATGCATAATTTAAAACAATTATTGGATTGGGATTGGACTCCTAAAAAATTAATTAAATTAATATAACACTTATATTAATTTAATTAATTAAAAAACAATTAACTATTACAAATTAATAGCTTAACCGGTTCAAAACAAGCGCACCGAACCTTGAATCACACAAATCAGACCGTCCATCACTCGAACTGCCCTCAAATCGCTCGAACCAAGCAAACCGAACACGAACCAATCAAGCCACGAACCGAACCACACGCTAACCAATTCATTCTTTTCATCTCAGAGCATTGAAACACTGTGACCTAGCGTTGCAATGCTACAGAAAGAACATTTTGTTTCACCCTTCGCAACATTGCAACGCTACTATACAGTAGCTACTGTACAATTGCGAATTCCTTCGATTTTCCTTCAGTTTTCCTTCGATTTTGGCGTCGTTTCTTCATAAATCCACCGAAAAACTCACAAACGACTCAAGACCTTCAAAATACATACTCTATTGCAATTTATGCCAAAAACAAATGGACCTTATAAATAAATTTTGTAAAAAAAAAAAAAAAGTTGTAAAACTAAAATCCAATCTGAAGTTATCCAAAAAATTGTAAACCATTCAACAACTATTCATCATATGAACAAATTACATTATGCAACCCACCAATTTTGTAATATCAATTTTGGAACAATAAAAATTGGAATAAAAAACTTTTGCTCTAATACCAATTGAAGGAATGGTGAAGTTTCACTGCGGAAACAGGGTCGGTCACAAAAATTATTTTTATAGAATACAAATTTTACAGAAACTAATATGCATTATGAGAGAAAATTACAGCATTCAAAAAGAGAAGCAAAAGAGAAGCAAAAGAGAAAAGGGTTAGGAAAATAGGAAACTTACCCTTGAAGAACCGTTCTTCACCAATTTCCTCCTCTTCGATCACGAACAATCATGATCCAAGAGAGAATTTAGGGGAGGAAAGTTATCTGACTCCCTTTAAAATTAAAATTAAATTAATTTATATTATAATGTATCATATAATAACTAATTCATTATATTTATATATGTAACTATATGTTATATCATATATAACACATGACCTATAGTTTTATATTGTATCAAATACAATATAACCCATAGTTTTAATTCTCTCATTAATGCACGATAGTTAATATAAATCCCATTTATACTAAAATTGATTATATGAATCCAATTCACATAATTGACATTTGAATCATATTCAAATATTTATTTCCTTTCAAAATAGACTTTATATTATAATGTATCAAATACATTATATTAATTATATCATATATAATTAAGTTAAATTAGTTATATCAAATATAAATAATTCCCTCAATTAATTTGTAAAATTCAAATTAATCCAAAATTGGTTCTAAATAATCCCTGTTGAGCTATAGAGGGAACCTTATGAACTTGTAGATTGAAGATCCAATGGTACTTGAATGATTAATTAAACATCTTTAATTAAATTATTCAACATCTATTAACTGTTGGTCATTCCACTAAAGATCGATAGCTTCACTCTCCGCACTACAAATATATTTCTGTTTTCATTGGGTATTACCAGTTAACATCGCGATGATTCTTCACAAATTGCTCGTAAGTACAGTTGGGCCAAAATTACCGTTTTGCGCATATAGTTACATCTAAATCCTCAAATACCACCGATCTCTCTAATAAACAATAAATTATATTCCAACCATGACCAAACCCTTCTCAGGCCAAGAGAGAGTGAAGCGCCACATTGTTCAAACCCCGAAATCAGTCCTTAAAAGAGCAATTTATCTACTTACCCAAACATTAGGGAAGGAGTAAATTTCATCTTGTGTACCCGTGTTCCCAGCTCCCTAATAAGACGAATCTCCAAAATGGTAGGCTTATTGAGTCGACGATCTGGCCACTCTCACTCATATAAATCAAAGGATCGCCTTCATATGCAGGAGTTCTCAACTTACTCAGGATTTAGGTCATGTCACCTATGGTCATCTTGGTGAAATGTAAGTCTCTATTATTAATGATGTTATATAATGAGACTAGTCATTTCGTGGTCTGGTCTTATATAAACTCCTTTGTATAGAACACCCATGCTCAAATGTCTCTACATGAATAATTATGATCAGATCATTTGTAGCACTTTACAACAATTGTAACATCTATAAAGCAGGTCGTATTCGTAATGTCACTAAGATAAGGTACCCAACCTTATCCATCTACTACAGACCATTTAGGTTATCACTTAAACATGATCCACCTGTATGTCTCTACGTACTTGTTTAAGCTACAGAAGATAACATTGGATATTAGTTTATTGGTTTTGTAGGCTAATGCTACTAAATGTCGAATAAAACATCTCATATTTTATTTAATAAATAAAATGTTTATACATTACAATTACAAACTATAGGACCCACGAGATTTAGGACATCAATCCCAACAATTTCATGGGTCTTCTGAGTCTCCACTAGGCTCCATCATGGGTCCTCTGAGCCTTCGCTAGGCTTCCTCATGAGTCCTGCCTCTACCTTCTAGTCCCTGCTAGCTCGCTAAGTTAGGTAGTTTCTCCCCCCTTTCCATTATGATGATAGGGGTGGACGGTAGGGTTAAAACGGGCATAATCGCTGGATTATGGAGTTATTGGATTATAGTAGAGAGCGGTAGAAAATGAACCAACATTCCCATTGTTCTTGTTTTCTTTGTTCAAAAACTCATCTTTTCGACTGGGAAATTTCCAAATTTCTGAAAATGAAAGAAAGTCAACCTATTCCTGTAATTGCGGTCAGTCTTGCTACCTCTAGAACACTTTTCTTTAGTTAACTCTTCGAGATATTGATACCTGACTTAGTGAAAGAATCGGTTTAGAACATATCTGCTGCTAGAGCACCTCTACTTGATTCTTAACGCACATACGAGAAATCACTCACGACGAACAAGAGGTGTCGACAATGTGAGCTTTACTGCCTTTCCTCATGAGTCCTTTAAGCTATCTTTAGGCTATGTCATGGGTTCTCTTAGTTCTAGGCTCCCTCATGGGTTCTTTAAACTACCACTAGGCTCCTTTAAGCTCATAGGTCCTCCGAGCTCACTCTAGGCTCCCTCATGGGTCCTCTGAACTACCTTTAAGCTCACTCTAGGCTCACTCATGAGTCCTTTGAGCTTACTCCAAGCTCCTTTAAAAGTTCTCTAAGCTACCATTAAGCCTCCTCATGGGCCCTCATATCTTTCTATAGGTCCCTTGTAGGTCCTCTGAGCAACTTCTAAACTCATTCTAGGCTTTGGCATGAGTCCTTCGAGGTTACTTTAGGCTCCCTCATGGGTCTTCTAAGCTACCACTAAACTCTCTCATAGGTCCTCAGAGCTCTCACTAAACTTTCTCATAGGTCCTTTGACCACTCTCCAGGCTCCCTCATGGATCCTCAAAGCTCCCTTTAAGCTCCCTCATGGATCCTTTAAGTGTTAGGATCGTAACGTTCTTCTTGAAAGAGGTTAAATTGAGCTAGAGTGAGAGCGGTTGAGTGATAAAGTTTTTCTCAAGGAGATAGTTTTTTACTTTATACTTTGTGAATTTCATTCTCACTATGAGCTAAACTTTCTAAGGAAGTTGAGTTACTGGATGGCTTTAAGAAATGAGTTAGCTTACTAAAATTTGTTTGCTTGTTGCATGTGTTATCTAATATTGTTTCACTTTATTGAAGTTAAAAACTAATGGTTAGCTTAAAATCGAACACTTAATTTCATGGTGTTAGAGTTTGATGCTGAAAGGTTCAGATAATATATGACAATTTTCGTAAAGAAAATATTAGAGAGGAGCCTAAAATAGGACTTCGTGTTTGACCTTAGAAATATGACACATCTATAACATGGATTGCACACTGTTAACTACTCTTCTTAGAACTTTAACTTATTTGAATCTTTTATTTACTCATTTTATTGCTTCCACAAAACCATCTTCTACTATTTCTTTCGGTTATCTTCGACTATAATTTGAGAACCCTTTCCCTTGTGAAAAGCTCGTTTTCACAAAACGATCTCTTGGAATACAAGAGTTGAAATATTTCCACTTTTTACTTATTTACTTGTACTTAACCAATCTTTTCTCAACAAATGTTTGCACCAAAACAACTCACACACATTTCAGTCATCAACAACGCATAAAAAGTAACAATAGAGACCTTTTAAACCTCTAACTCAAAACGCATAGACTAACAGTACAAATTCAAAAACTTCAAAATGTTAAAAAAGACCAAACTTCTAATATCGAAAACTCCGTGACTAAAAGGTAATTTTTCCTCGATAAAAAAAGAGTTGAAAATTTGTGTAGTTAGTTAGTGGTGTGAAAAAAAGACAGGCGTGTGGCTGTGGGTGTGTCCAAGTCCACCACATTCCTTGCCCAACACACCATATTATCATCACATCATCCTCCATTTTTGCCCCCAATCTCCCCATCTCCACAAAAATGTCATCCGCCATTGTTGCAGGCTCATCCTCCTCCTGCTCCGCCGCCTTCACCAGATCCTCCATCAGATCTTCCCCTCTCTTTCCATCTCCAAAACCCTCTGTTTCGCCAAACGCTCAGGTATTTCTCATCTTTCAAAAAAACCCAAATCCCCGATTCATTAATCTGCCTGTCTACTGACTTGATTTTCTGGTTGTTCAGAAAAGCGCTTTTCAAGGGGTGTCGGTGCAGGAGGCTAAGAAGGGGGCGTCACATTGGTTCGCGGCGGAGAATGGAGAGGGCGATGGCGGTAAGTGGTCGAGGGGGCTTCAAATTAGGGCGGCTAAGACTGCCGGAGCTTCCAAGACGATTGAGGTCGAAGTAGATAAGCCATTGGGTCTCACTTTGGGCCAGAAATCTGGCGGTGGCGTTGTCATCACTGTAAGTCTTTTTGGGTTTTGTTCTTGCTGTTGCTTGGTTATGCTGTGAAGGAATTTTATATTCTCCTCTTTCTCTATTTTTTAGATTCATCAAACAATTCAATGAAGAGCTATGTATATAATTAGGGTGGTAGTTTTTTAAGGAGTTGTTGGGTAACATTTGTGTTAATAATTATTTTTTACGTGTATAGTCATCTAAGGAATTCGAATTACGAATTTGTTGATCACAAATACATTCATATGTTGGTTGAACTATACTTGCCTTGGCTATTTCTAGTTTTCTTTAATACATACCTAATTTTCATATATAATTGTTTTACGTGATTAATACAAAGTTTTGATGAATAAGAAAAAAAAATGATTACAAGACACTTTAAGAAAAATAAATATAAAAAATATTTTTGTTTTATAATAAAAAAAATAATAACAAATAGTTATTATACATAATTCTTTTGAAATGAGAAACAAGAATTGAGAAATAAGAATATTTAGAACTTCTTAAATTATCACGCAAGATCTAAAAACTTATACTTTACCATTTCAATGGTCATCTCAAACTCATTTATTATTATAAACGTAAAAAAGTTAATTAGCTGAACAAAGTAGAAATAAAAAAAGAAATGATCATATCCCACTAAAGTTGTAGTATAGTAGTGAGAATTCCCGCTTGTCACTTAGTGACCCGGGTTTCATCCCAATTTGATCCCTACAATCGATAATCTAATCTCTACGATTTTAAAAATTAGAATTAAGTTTTTATGGTACGATATACCTTATATATAGTCCTCACACTTAATAAAATCCTCATGAATAGTCCCTATGTAAGGACTATTTAATAGGATTTTATCAAACCAAAGAGACTAAATTCTAATTATACACTATAAGGGACTAAATTCTAACTTTTTTCAAATCGTAAGGACCAAGTCTGCAATTTAACTAAAAATTTTGTAAAACTACATTTTACTATGGTCTCCTAGATGTGTATTTTGTGTGGATGTTTTGTAATTTGAGGTAATTTATGGAAATATATGTTGGGTTAGGCAGTGGATGGGGGAGGAAATGCAGCAAAATCAGGGTTAAAAGCAGGGGATCAAGTTTTATACACAAGCAGTTTCTTTGGTGATGAATTATGGCCTGCAGATAAGCTGGGATTTACCAAAACTGCCATTCAAGCCAAGCCTGATTCTGTATACTTTGTAGTTAGCAGGTTCTTTTCCTCTTTCATCTTCTTATTATTTATAAAATAAACTTTGATTTGATTTTCTTATTACTTTTTGTATTTATTTGTTTTATTTTCTTTTGCTCCTTCCAAATTCTACTTCTTGGCATGATTTTCCAATATCATGTTTAATGGTTTGATTTTGTATAAAAGAATTATTTTAGTCCTAACCATTAGTTTTTTTTAGTAAAAAAAATTATAAAAACTGCCCTCCGATCAACTTTTAGAACTACTTTAGTCCTTACCATTTTCATAAGTGTTGAATTATTACCCAAATTTTAAAAGATAAAACAAATTTTTAAAAACTATTTTTTTCCCAAAACTTGTCCAAATATTAGTATAAAATACATAACAAAGCAAGAGATTTAGAAGTGAAAGTGGTATTTGTAGGCTTTAATTTTCAAAAACTAAAAACAAAAAAAACCAAATAGTTACTAAAATGAGACCTAACTATTTGAATTTTGATTTTTGAAACTAAAGTTTATAAATACCCTTTTCACCTATGAGTTTTGTTTTTTTTTTCTTTTTCATAAAATATATTTTCAAAATTTAAGCCAAATTTTATAGACTAATGCCTCGTTTGTTACCTATTCTATTGTTTGTTTTTAGACTTTTAATTTTAAGCTTATAAACATTACTACCACCTACTAGTTTCTTTATGTTTTTTTAGAATTTGGCTGAACTCAAATGGGTGTCAAAAAATATTAGGGTTTTTTTTTTTTTTTTTTTTTTTTTTTAAAAAAAAAAAAAAAAGTATAATTTAAATCAATTTGGCCGAGAATTTAAACATTTCTCCAATAAACATGAAAACATAGTAAGTAAACTGTGAGAAACAAAAACAATTTTCGAAAACAGAAAAACTAAAAATTATGGTCTTATTTGGTAATCATTTCGTTTTCTGTTTCTAATTTTTGAAAATTAAGCCTATTTTTTATTTCTTACATTAATTTGCATATTTTAAAAAATACAATATTTGAATTCTTAGCCAAATTTAAAAAACAAAAATAAGTTTTTAAAAGCTATTTTTTTTAGTTTTCAAATTTTGGATTGGTTTTTAAAACCATTAGTAAAAACTAGATAACATAGAAAAAAATTTGAAAGTGAAAGTAGTGTCTATAAGCTTAATTTTCAAAAATAAAAAACTAAAAGGTTATCAAATGGGGCCTAAGGTCTTGTTTGATAACAATTTGGTTTTTGATATACTTTTTTTATTTTTTATTTTATTTTATTTTATTTTTGTAAACAAAGACTATAAATGCTACTTTGGGGTCTACATTTTAAAAGCGTTTTTGAAATCCAAGTTAAATTTTGAAAACTTGAAAAAAAATATTGTTTGTTGTTTAAAATTTATTATTATTATTATCATCATCATTATTATTATTTTAAATGACTAAGAATTCAAATGTTTACGTAAGAAAAATGAAAACCACGATTAAAAAGTTGTAGAAAAACAAGCACAATTTTAAAAAACAAAAAACAATAAGCCAAATAGTTACTAACCAGATCTAAATCGTTAGTAAAGGCAACCTTAAGATCATTGTATTTGATCTAGACTTGAAACATTTCTTTTGCAATAAACAATAGTAAATTTTATCATAAGAATACAAATTTTAGAAACTTAACAAATAGTAGGTGTACTTTTCCTCAACAACAATGTAAGTTGTATAGTAACTTGTAAAGTGTTGTTAATGTAGAGGTGCTGAGGTCGATGTTAAACGACTTCCAAAGAGGCCTGCGCCACCTCGCTTTGGAAGAAAACTTACTGATGCACAGAAGGTAAGCATCACTACTCAGCCATTCTAATGTACCTTTGTATTAAATTTACTCTACCTTTTGGCTTTAGCTTGATGGTTTTGCATTACTATGTTGTGCAGGCTAAAGCAACCCATATATGCCTGGATTGTGGATACATTTACACCTTATCAAAACCCTTTGACGAGCAGGTTTGTCCCAATCTCGACTTTTTTAAACCATTATCATTAAAGTTAGATAAGACACTATTATTTACTGTTCCAAAGGTCAAGGGTTTGATCTCCACCCTATACTTGTTGAACTTAAAAAGGAATAAATCATTAATATAAGATGCCGCCTTACCTCGAATATTCAAATCATCTTAAAAATAAAATATCGGTTGTTAACAGTAATAGTCATAGTATGTCATGTATTATTCTACGTCTAAAATAGATGTGAATAATGATAGACTCAAACTTGGTTGCTAATGATGTAGTTATCAGTATTATTTATTGTATTGTACATGTTCAAAGAGAGAGATTCACAGGTTTCAAAAAAGAGAGGGAGAGAGATGTAAATATAATGTAAGAACAAACTAGGTGACCTAGGTCAAGTTAGTCAAGCAGTGATTTTACATTGGGATTAAGCCAAGCCTACAGATATGCTCGATATAGGTTGATTCAAGCGAGTCATTGAGTCACATGTCATTTGACGAGGTTATGATTTTTTTTTTTTTAATTTTTAAATATGCGTGAGTGTCTAGGCCAACTTACGAGTCGTGTTTTGAATGGTATCAAAGAAACCCGTAGAATATTAAATCTTAGGTAGCTGACCACCATGGACTAATGTAATTATGTTGAATGAATTTGTTTTTTTACGCATGGTTTGGATGATATAATTCTTTCCACACGAGTCAACTAATTGTGTTTAAACGTGTATATCATCGACGAAAAGGTCAAACAAGACTCAACCGAGTTTCATCATTTTTTTTTTTTGGAAATGTTTCGAGTTTCGTCATGTTGTTTGAACTAAATGAGTTGTGTTTTGGATGGTGCAGCCTGATGGATATGCATGCCCTCAATGTAGAGCACCAAAGAAAAGGTTTGCAAAATATGATGTGAACACAGGAAAGGCAATAGGAGGGGGTTTGCCTCCAATTGGAGTCATTGCTGGTTTGGTTGCTGGTATTGGTGCTGTTGGAGCATTGCTTGTTTATGGTCTTCAGTGATATCATTATATATATAAAAACCTGTATCATTTATCATTGTCCTAATTAATAATTCCTTCTTAATCCATTTCTTTAACCTCAAATCATATGAATCTTTTTGTCCTCACATTTTCAAACTGCACATATGTTAATAATATAAATTATATTTGATTTACTCATGTATATGATCCATTTTTCTATGTTTTTAATAGGGAAGAAAACAAAACTTTAAAGGAAACTCTTAAGAAAAAGACGTGTGGGATGCATTCTAATAATTGTTTGACATAAATTTGAGAAATTGTCTTTTTGTAATCACTGAATACAGATTTAAATTACTTTTGTATTTTTCTCTTATAGATCTAATAATACAAATTGCTAGTCACTTTGTGTCGGCTATCAATAGTTTTGTGTTTTATGATACTAGTTATAGTTGATGACTAAAATCAAACATATAACCTTTTTTCAAAAAAAATTGCAGCAACTTCTAATCACTATCTATGAATTTTGAAAATTTGTCTTTTTAATAGCTAGAAGTCCCTCTATATTATAATTATTATAAGCAAATTATACCCAATTTAATAACCATTTTTGTTTTAAATTTTTAGAGTAAAACTATGAGATTATGTTATACCGTATTTGAATGAAAGAGAGACTTGATTAGGATATTTTAGTTTTAGATATGAGGATTTCTCATACTCCTTGGCATTCGAAGCGATTGGATAGTGTGTGATAAACAACCGTGTGTACTAACAATAGTGCATTATGATGATGCTACAAATTTGATTTTGGTATAGTAAACGATGGTGCAATAGTTAGCGTTATATAACTGTCGTGGTAGATTGCAGTGTGACGGTGAGTATAGAATGACAATGGTACATGGTAACGTCGGTAGTAATAGCAAAACTAGTGAAAAAGTAGAAAGAGAAAAAGAGTCTGAATCCGTTGGGTTTGTTTATTTTTCCCCTACCGTAGGCTTCTTCAGGCGATAAGGCAAGATCTAATTGTCCCGCGTCAACTTATTATCAACCAAAAAAAGTATGTTTTGAAAAAGAAAAAAAAGAAAAGAAAAAAAGAAAAAAAATGGAAGTTTATAAAGGGAAATACGAATATGCGATGGAAAAGCAAGAGTAACAAAACAGGAAAACAAATAAAGAAAAAGTAGAAAAAAACAGTCGTCAGCTTTCGAAGTTGTGCATAGTGAAAATCTGCTTTGATGTACCATCCACTCTCCGCGACACCGCAGCACCAACTTTACGTTTTCGTGCTACTGCTTTAAGCAAACAGCCAAAGATTGGCCAATACAACAACAAAAGCAAAACCATAACAAAACCCCACAAGTTCTTGAACAAAAAAAGGGGGTTTTGAGACTTCTCATAGAGCGATTCTGTAAAACCAGTCCTCCTTCTCATTGAAGAGAAAAAGGGATGGAGAGAAAGGTTTTAGTGGTATGTTCTGTTGTGGGTTTGTTGGGAATTTTATCAGCTGTTACTGGTTTCGTTGCTGAAGCTACACGAATCAAGGTGATTTCTTATGATTTCTGTCTGAACCCGTCTTTAGTTTCCTTTCATTTATTCTTTTTAACATTGGATTTTCACTTGCATTTGAGTTTATTTTTGTGATTTTCTCTTGTATTTCGCGACTATTCTCTTGGCTGCTGAAATTACTGGGGAAAATGGAAAGGGGGAAGTTCTTTTCTTGTTCAGGTCTTTAGTGAACTTTAGATGACAATGTGTCTTATTGGAATGGTTGCTGTTCTATTGATGTTTTCATCGTTCAAAACTTCAAAATTTGAGGGGTCCTTTTTCAGTTTTTCTCATGTTTTTTTTTTTTTTAGTTTCTCACTGAATCAACATACAACTTCTGGTTCTGATTGGTGCTGGAGATCAATGTTGCCTCTGTTTTGTTTTGTTCTTCCTTTCCCTTCTGTCCATTGAAGCTTGGAGGGTCTGAAGACACTGAACTATATAAAGAATTAAGAAAGTTGAGTTGTTAAATGTCCCCCATATTTTATGGCTTTAGGAAGGAGGAAGCGGAGACTCCCATTTGTTAGCTGACCTAGAATATAAATGTCTTATGTGTTACTTGACACAAAATGTTACAGTCGGCAATTGTTTTGTGGGATTAATCAAGCATGTTTAAGTTGGTTTGGACACTCACAATTGTGTAAAAGAAAAGATGTATGGAGTTCATAACAATGATTGTGACACCGGTTCTTAGGATTGAAAATCCTAGTTTTCCTTTTGTATTTGTTTCTCAAGCATTAGCTTTGTATGCCACTGCTGTAACATTGGCTTTGGATGATGATATTGACGCTAATTGTAGAATGCTTTTTTTTTGGTTATAATATTGGGCATGGTACAGTTTTAACGATCTTCTCCCGCTCTTTTTCATATCTTAATTAATGTGTTGATTTTTGTTTCTAATGAGTCTTTATTTTTCCATGGCATGGATCATTTTGCTAAGTTTCCTTCACTCATGAGTATTGTTCATGTTCATTATGTGAAGAACAATTCATTTGTTGACAATGTGTAAGGTTGTAAATTGATTATTTTCCATGCAATTCCTCCTCTAATTCCATATTTGTTTGATCCCTGATTCCTATTTTTGATCCTTCTCATTTAGTCTTGACTTTTGATTGGTTTTTTTAAGGGGATCTTTTCATATTTTAGTCTTTGTTCTTTTGTTTTAAATCTTTTTTCATCTTCTCCTTCTCCCTTGGTTATTTTATTATTGTTATTATTATTATTATTTTTTTTATAATAAATGACAAGTTTTTGCTAATAATTGAAATGGTGTATTGTTCACAAAATAAAACTCGGTTCCCTATAGGAGTACAACAGGAAACATCCACCAAATGGTTCCCTCTATGTTCCACTGGAAGTTAACTCCCATGCACTTTTGATTGAAATTGGAATAAGATAGACGAACAAAAGAAGATAAAAAAACCGTAAGCAGAACCTAGCTATCTCAAAAGGGCTGCTAACCTCTCCTCACAAGCCCATGGCCTATTTTGGGTTCACTTGGAGCTTTGTCAACCACCATAGGAGGTGTGATGTAGCACACATTTCATGGGGGGTGCAACACTCATATTTATCATATATACCATGTGTGTAAGGTTGCATGATGTTCTACTTGAATCCGTGTTGGAAGAACATCATACGAAAGTTGTACAACTGGATTAGGACCCTGAGATGGTTTTGTTATGATTATTGTATAGAATGTTGTGTTCCTTTTTGTTTTTCTTTGGCTTCTTCTCATTCTTCTTTGCACCTAGGGTAGAGATTAGAGGCATTTGGTTCCCAATGGGGAATGAGGTTTGAGATCTGTGGGAAAACCTTTTTTTTAAAACCCTTATTCTCCTGCTCGTCATGGACAAAAAATGGAACATAGGCTACTTTATTGAATCTACTTCTCTACTACCTATTACTTGGAGCAAGTTGGTTCCTAACAATACTCCATCCCTAGAAAGCCGACGTCCGGCGGCTACTCTAGCGATACTTCACTCGGCCACACCCGGTCAGAACCCTCCGTCGGTTCCATTCCGGAACGTCAACAACCGACTCTGATACCATTGTTAAGTACTTAAGCACCTTGGAGAACCACATCCCAAAAGCTAGCAATTGGGGTTGGAGAGCCAAGCCACTTAAGTACCAGATGGTCATCCCATTCTAACCAATGTGGGACAAATACATCCCATACTACCTTGGTCTGTAACAGAATAGTTACTGTCAAAGATGGAAGAAGATTGTCATGAACGGCCAGGTCACAGGTTGAATGGTGGGGGGTTTCGGGTCGAATGGATGTGGGTTGCGAGATTAGTTGCAAAGCCAAATAGACGACAATGCAACGAGAAGATGGTTGAAGGCTAGGTTATAGATTAGGATGGAAAGGTTTTAGAGTCAAGAGGGATTAGGAGAGAGATATAAAGGACAGAGGGCGACGAAGGGAGGAAGCGAATGGTCAGCATCATCCAAGAAGTGGTGGCTAGGTTGAGATTGATGGGAGGGGAAGGGGATGCGCGCGCGAGA
>NC_052360.1:22205201-22224778 GCF_009727055.1 Benincasa hispida
TGGAGAGAGTTTGGATAGATAGTAGGTCTTGTTCTTCTAGAAATGATCCCAAGAATATGTTGCTGCACACCACATTACATGAGCTTGTGCATTATTTTTTTTGTGGATAAAGCATAGAGATCAGGGACTCAACTGTCAAGGGAATGTTGGCTGTCCAGTTGTCATGACGGAAGCAGATATTGATATCCCTCAACTTTACACATGGTTTTTGCCTCCATCAGAATGGGAAAATTGAATATGGCAGCCCATAGATTTTTTCCTTAGAAAGGCTTTCTCATAAAAATACTGATAGTAACTTGGTTTTATATTTACTGTTTGGCTCAAATTAGCCTAGGAAGCCGAGACCTCCTCCTTACAAGCTCGCAAGCTGAATTTAGATAAAAAACTTCTATGCCTATCCCCCTTCCCCTCTTCTTGCTTTATACTAATTTAGTTACAAAAATAACAAATTTTCTCTAACTACCTTTATTTCCTTCTTCTTCCTCATTTACATTTGTACCCTCTTCCTATTTTCTCCTTGTTGATTCTTCTTTCATATTTTCTAAAATATAGGAGGTCTATCATTACCCTCCTCCAAAGCACACCCTTGTCCTCAAGGTGAAAAGTCTGGAAATTGTTCAACGATAAGTGCTCCTCCTTCCCATGTTGCATCTTCGATTGGTAGGCTTTCCCATTGGATGAGTACTTCAAAATCGGTAGGTGATAATATGGTGGTGCTGATCTTCCGGATCCCCAAAACTGCCATTGGTTTGAGTTTGTGTTGCTCTCCTAATTGCCAGGCTGGTGGTTGCAGTGATTCTCGCAATAGGGCGACGAAGGGAGGAGCGAATGGTCAGCATCATCCAAGAAGTGGTGGCTAGGTTGAGATTGATGGGAGGGAGGGGATGCGCGCGCGAGAGAGTTTGGATAGATAGTAGGTCTTGTTCTTCTAGAAATGATCCCAAGAATATGTTGCTGCACACCACATTACATGAAGTTGGCATTATTTTTTTTGTGGATAAAGCATAGAGATCAGGGACTAAACTGTCAAGGGAATGTTGGCTGTCCAGTTGTCATGAGGAAGCAGATATTGATATCCCCTCAACTTTACACATGGTTTTTGCCTCCATCAGAATGGGAAAATTGAATATGGCAGCCCATAGATTTTTCCTTAGAAAGGCTTTCTCATAAAATACTGATAGTAACTTGGTTTTATATTTACTGTTTTGGCTCAAATTAGCCTAGGAAGCCGAGACCTCCTCCTTACAAGCTCGCAAGCTGAATTTAGATAAAAAACTTCTATGCCTATCCCCCTTCCCCTCTTCTTGCTTTATACATTTAGTTACAAAAATAACAAATTTTCTCTAAACTACCTTTATTTCCTTCTTCTTCCTCATTTACATTTTGTACCCTCTTCCTATTTTTTCTTGTTGATTCTTTCTTTCATATTTTCTAAATATAGGAGGTCTATCATTACCCTCCTCCAAAGCACCACCTTGTCCTTCAAGGTGAAAGTCTGGAAATTGTTCAACGATAAGTGCTCCTCCTTCCATGTTGCATCTTCGAATTGGTAGGCTTTCCCATTGGATGAGTACTTCAAAATCGGTAGGTTGATAATATGGTGGTGCTGATCTTCCGGATCCCCAAAACTGCCAATTGGTTTGAGTTTGTGTTTGCTCTCCTAATTGCCAGGCTGGTGGTGCAGTGATTCTCGCAATAGGGCGACGAAGGGAGGAGCGACAATGGTCAGCATCATCCAAGAAGTGGTGGCTAGGTTGAGATTGATGGGAGGGGAAGGGGATGCGCGCGCGAGAGAGTTTGGATAGATAGTAGGTCTTGTTCTTCTAGAAATGATCCCAAGAATATGTTGCTTGCCACACCACATTACATGAGCTTGTGATTATTTTTTGTGTGGATAAAGCATAGAGATCAGGGACTCAACTTGTCAAGGGAATGTTGGCTGTCCAGTTGTCATGACGGAAGCAGATATTGATATCCCCTCAACTTTACACATGGTTTTTGCCTCCATCAGAATGGGAAAATTGAATATGGCAGCCCATAGATTTTTTCCTTAGAAAGGCTTTCTCATAAAATACTGATAGTAACTTGGTTTATTATTTACTGTTTTTGGCTCAAATTAGCCTAGGAAGCCGAGACTCCTCCTTACAAGCTCGCAAAGCTGAATTTAGAAAAAAATTCTATGCCTATTCCCCCTTCCCTCTTCTTGCTTTTACTAATTTAGTTACAAAAATAACAAATTTTCTCTAACTACCTTTATTTCCTTCTTCTTCCTCATTTACATTTGTACCTCTTCCTATTTTTCTTGTTGATTCTTCTTTCATATTTTCTAAATATAGGAGGTCTATCATTACCCTCCTCCAAAGCACCACCTTGTCCTCAAGGTGAAAGTCTGGAAATTGTTCAACGATAATGCTCCTCCTTCCCATGTTGCATCTTTCGATTGGTAGGCTTTCCATTGATGAGTAACTTCAAAATCGGTAGGTGATAATATGGTGGTGCTGATCTTCCGGATCCCAAAACTGCCATTGGTTTGAGTTTGTGTTGCTCTCCTAATTGCCAGGCTGGTGTGCAGTGATTTCTCGGCAATAGGGCGACGAAGGGAGGAAGCGAATGGTCAGCATCATCCAAGAAGTGGTGGCTAGCGTTGAGATTGATGGGAGGGAAGGGGATGCGCGCGCAGGAGAGAGTTTGGATAGATAGTAGGTCTTTTCTTCTAGAAATGATCCCAAAGAATATGTTGCTGCACACCACATTACATGAGCTTGTGCATTATTTTTTTGTGGATAAAGCATAAGATCAGGGACTCAACTGTCAAAGGAATGTTGGCTGTCCCAGTTTGTCATTGACGGAAGCAGATATTGATATACCCCTCAACTTTACACATGGTTTTTTTGCCTCCATCAGAATGGGAAAATTGAATATGGCAGGCCCATAGATTTTTTCCTTAGAAAGGCTTTCTTTCTCATAAAATACTGATAGTAACTTGGTTTTATATTTACTGTTTTGGCTCAAATTAGCCTAGGAAGCCGAGACCTCCTCCTTACAAGCTCGCAAGCTGAATTTAGATAAAAACTTCTATGCCTATCCCCCTTCCCCTCTTTCTTGCTTTATACTAATTTAGTTTACAAAAATAACAAATTTTCTCTAACTACCTTTATTTCCTTCTTCTTCCTCATTTTACATTTGTACCCTCTTCCTATTTTTCTTGTTGATTCTTCTTTCAATATTTTCTAAATATAGGAGGTCCTATCAATTAACCCTCCTTCCAAAGCAACCACCTTGTCCTCAAGGTGAAAGGTTCTGGAAATTGTTTCAACGATAAGTGCTCCTTCCTTCCCATGTATTGCATCTTCGATTGGTAAGGCCTTTCCCAGCTGATCTTCCGGATCCCCAAAACTGCCATTGGTTTGAGTTTGTGTTGCTCTCCTAATTGCCAGGCTGGTGGTGCAGTGATTCTCGGCAATAGGGTACCTACGGCCTTCCTCAATTGTGAAACATGAAGTACGGGGTGTATGCTTATATCGGGGGGAAGGTCTAGCTTGTATGCTACCGGCCCGATCCTTTGGATGATTTGAAAAGGGCCAATGAAGCGCGGTGCCAACTTTGGATGTTTGTGCACTAGTAAAGAGCTTTGGCGGTATGGTTTGAGTTTGATGTATACCCAATCCGAGACTTCAAAGTTTACCTCCCGTCGTTTAGAGTCTGCTAATGCCTTCATTCGCTATTTGGTTGCTTCTAATGTACTCTTCAATTGCTTGAGCATTTCATCTCTATTTTTCAATAACACGTCCACTTCTCCTACTATTGCGTTCCCATGCTCATAATAAACTAGTGGGGTTACTAATCGGCCGTATACCACTTCAGAGGGTGTTCGCTTGATTGCTGTATGATATGATGTGTTGTAGTTATACTTAGCCTATGCCAACCACTTAGACCCTTGTGATGGTGTTTCCATGGTGAAACAATGGAGATATGCTTCCAATCCTCTATTGACTACTTCTGTTTGCCCATTCGTTTGGGGATGGTATGATGTGCTCCTCTTTAGGAGAGTTCCCATTAGTTTGAATAGCTCCTCCCATAATAGGCTAGTGAATATCTTGTCTCTATCTTTTTCATCATACCCTTCCCAAGAAGGAATGACTCTGATACCATTGTTAGGTACTTAAGCACCTTGGAGAACCACACCCCAAAAGCTAGCTATTGGGGTGGGAGAGCCAAGCCACTTAAGTACCGCATTGGTCATCCCATTCTAACCAATGTGGGACAAAGACATCCCATACTACCTTGGTTTCTAACAATACCCCATCCCCAAAAAGCCGATGTCCCGGCAGCTACTCTTACGGTACTTCACTCGGCCATAACCAGTCAGAACCCTCCGTCGGTTCCACTCCGGAACGTTGACAACCAGCTTTGATACCAAATTGATAGTAACTCAGTTATATATTTACTATTTTGGCTCAAATTAGCCTAGGAAGCCGAGACCTCCCCCTTACAAGCTCGCAAGCTGAATTCAGATAAAAAAACTTCTATACCTATCCCCCTTCTCCTCTCCTTGCTTTATACTAATTTAGTAACAAAAATAACAGATTTCCTCACAAGTGGTCCCTACCCTTTGATTCTCTCTAAGTACCCTTTTCTTCCCTTCTTCTTCCTCATTTACATTTGTACCCCCTTTCTATTTTTCTTGTTGATTATTCTTTCATATTTTCTAAATATAGGAGGTCTATCAAATACCTCCAAATCCATTTGGATAGAAGGGCCTGATCTCTTTCTTTTAGATTTCCAATGTTATCCAAATTAGGTGGGTAGCAGCACCTTTTGTCAGCTTACTAAGCAAAATTTATTTTCTCGTTATGAGCCATCCCAGAAAAAGTTCCTAAAATGTCTACAATCGTTTGGCCATTGATTTTGGAATTTTGAAGTGAGACATGTAGTGTATAGTTAAATTGGAGAGGACTGCTTGGATTGTTGGAAGTTTACCACCCCTTTGATAGAAAATGATTGCTTCATTTGTTGAGCTTATTTCGGCTTTTCTGAAAATAGGCCGCAGAAAGAATTGGAGCAGATCGTTCCATCGAGAGGCAGCCCTAAATGAGTGGAAGGCTATGTTCCCACCTGGTCATTAGCAATATTAATGGCGGATATGTAATGAACTCTAAATGAACAACAAAAAAATTTCTGACTCGTAGTTAATATTCCTGCCCACTGCTTCTTCGAAAATATTAAATCAGTTATGTATATATATATATATATATATATACATGCACATACATATATATGTTAAAAATAAAAAATAGGGAAGAGAAGAACAACAAGATTACATGGAAACCCTAGTGCAGGGAGAAAAACCATGATATAAAGTCTTTTCTTATTTGTTTTTAAAACTGATACACTGAACACACAGGGACTCACTGTATAAATAGACAGTAGGAAACCCTAGGGGTCTTACACAATTACATAAATGCCCCTAGGTTAAAAACCCTATTTTCAACACTCCCCCTCAAGTTGGTGCATAGATATCAACAAGCCCCAACTTGCTTACACAATAATTAAAATTTTGTCTCCATAACCCTTTCGTAAGTACATCAACAACTTGTTGATTTGAAGGAATATAAGGGATGCATATGTTTCCACTGTCCAACCTCTCTTTAATGTAGTGTCTGTCTATCTCCACGTGTTTAGTTCTGTCATGTTGAACTGGGTTGTTTGCAATACTGATGGCAGTTTTATTATCACAAAACAATTTCATCGGAAGCTCATTATCTTGCTGGAGATCTGATAATACTTTCTTCAACCAGATTTCTTCATAAATCCCTAGACTCATGGCCCGATACTCAGCCTCAGCACTACTTTTAACAACAACTCCTTGTTTTTTACTTCTCCAGGTGACTAGATTTCCCCAGACAAACGTACAATACTCAGACATAGATCTTCTATCAACAATAGACCATGCCCAGTCAGAATCAGTGTAAGCTTCAACAGATCGTTTATCGGTTTTTTTGAACATCAGGCCTTTACCAGGAGTTCCTTTTAGATACCGAAGAATACTTTCAACTGCTATCATATGATCCTCACAAGGAGCTTGCATGAACTGACTCAACACTTACTGCATAAGAAATACCTGGTCTTGTGTGAGACAAGTATATCAACTTCCCAACTAACTGCTGATACCTCTCTTTATCAACAGGAATTCTATCATTCTTATCACCGATTTTCGCATTGTATTCTACTGGCATGTCAACAGGTTTACATCTAGTCATACCTGTTTCCTTTAGCAAGTCCAGAGTATATTTTCGTTGAGAAACTAATATACTCTCTTTTGAGCGAGCCATTTCCATTCCCAGAAAGTATCTTAGTTTTCCGAGGTCTTTAATTTCAAACTCTCTAGCCATCTCTGTTTTTAGTCTTGTGACCTCTACGTCATCATCCCCAGATAAAATAATGTCATCAACCTAGACAATAAGAACGGCTATTTTCCCTAATGTTGATCTTTTTATAAAAGAGTGTGATCGGAATGTCCTTGAACATATCCTTGTGCTTTCACAAACGTCGTGAACCTGTCAAACCAGGCCCTTGGAGACTGTTTCAATCCGTATAGTGATTTCCTCAATTTACACACTTTATTTTTAAATTGACTCTCGAACCCGGGAGGGGGACTCATATAGACTTCCTCCTCAAGTTCCCCGTTCAAAAAAGCATTTTTAACATCAAGTTGGTGTAGGGGCCAATCTTTATTCACAGCTACTGACAGAAGCACTCGGATCGTGTTAAGTTTAGCCACAGGTGAAAACGTCTCAGAATAATCTACTCCATATGTTTGGGTAAAGCCTCTTGCAACGAGCCTAGCCTTGTATCGGTCAATTGTCCCATTTGACTTGTATTTTATAGTAAACACCCATTTACATCCTACTGTTTTGTGCCCTTCAGGCAAAGTCACCGGTTCCCAGGTTTTATTCTTTTCCAGAGCTTTTGTTTCTTCCATAACAGCAAACCGCCATTCTGGTTTTTTCATTGCAACACTTATGTAATCTGGAACCACCTCAGTGTCCAAGCTAGTAGTAAAAGCCTTGAACTCGGATATCAGATTACTATATGTCATGTAACTATGCATAGGATATTTAGTACATGAACGGGTACCTTTCCTCAGGGCTATAGGAAGATCAAGTGATGCATCACGTTCTTTTACCTCTTCAAGCTTCTCACCATGATTTACTATCTGTGTATCAGAAACTTTAGTAGTATCTTCCACATCATCATTAGCACGGACCATTTCATCCTCTGCAACTTCACTTTCTATCACTCTTTTAGTATTACTGCTCCCTTCTCCCTTGTCATGCCTACCTTCATCATTCTCCATACATAAATCAACATCATTAGGAATATACGTACCTGGACCTGATGACAGGTCTGACTCCTGCACTGGAGCCGGCAGTTCTGGTTCAACAGGTGATACTGCTTCCTTCCTGAGATTCTTCCTGTAGTACGATTTACAAGGAACTTGATTGGTAGGAAGGACCAGACTATCATGCTCAGGACTAGGTTTAGACAAGGTTTAAATGGGCACTGACTCTAAAGGAATAGCATAAGATGACCAGTTAGTCTCTTCATTTATGGTCTCCCCCTGAAGATGAAGAACGACTGATCCTTGAGAAAGGTGATCCATGGAGACATAGTATTTTCGAAATGACGGGTGATAGCACTTATATCCACGTTGATGGAGTGGATATCCAACAAAGACACACTTTTGAGCACGAGGAGTAAATTTCGTGCGGTTTGGACCATGGGAGTGAACAAAAGCAACACAACCAAAAACCCGAAGAGAAACATCAGAAATCAACCGAGTAGTAGGAAAAGACTCTTTAAACAATTCTAAAGGGGTATGAAGATTAAGAATACGAGAGGGCATCCGATTAATGAGGTGAGTAGCAGTAAGAACTGCATCTCCCCAGTGGTACGACGGAAGGGTGGCGGATAACATAAGAGATCGGGCTACTTCAACCAGATGCCGATTTTTACGCTCAGCTACTCCATTTTGTTGCGGAGTGTAAGCACACGAGCCTTGGTGGACAATATCTTTAGAATCGAGAAATTCTCTGAAGGAGGCATTAAAGAATTCTCGCCCATTATCACTTCTTAAAATCCCAATCTTTGTTTTAAATTGAGTTTCGACAGTTGTGTAAAACTGTTGGAAAACAGAAGACACTTTAGATTTATCAGTGAGAAGGAAAATCCAGATGAGACGGGTGTGATCATCTATAAACGTGACAAACCAACGTTTTCCTGTGGAAGTAGTAACCAGTGAGGGACCTCATACATCACTATGAACAAGAGAAAAAAGACTCGAGGGTTTGTAAGGCTGAGAATGGAAAGAAACACGATGTTGCTTGGCACGAATACATACATCACAATTAAAAGAAGTACTAGCATTACGAAATATATGAGGAAATAAATATTTCATATATTGAAAATTCGGATGTCCTAAGCGAAAATGCCATAACATAACATCATTTTCAGAAATAGAGAAATTTAAAGACATGAACCCAGATTGATGATCATTCCTATAGGAAGCTACGTCAAAAAGGAAGTAGAGTCCCCTATCGTGCCGGGTAGTGCCAATCGTCATCCTCGATTTCAGATCCTGAAATAAAACTGAATTTGGTGAGAAAATCGCCTTACACTTCAAATCTCTTGTTATTTTACTGACAGATAACAAATTATACGATATTTTAGGCACATGTAAGGTATCACGTAGAATTAAACCATTAAACGGAGAGATATTGCCCTTTCTTGCAACAGGGGCAAAAGACCCGTCTGCAATTCGAATACGCTCATTATCGGCACTCGGATTATATGACATAAATAACTCTGAGGAATCCACAATCCATGGTTTCTTACCATTTACACTAATTAGGCCAAAAGAAGGAAAATTACCTGACTGTGCAATTGCACTCACCCCAACTGTACTCGAGCTGTGTTTACCGTCACCAGAAGATTGCTTCTGAGTTTGTTCATCTACTGAATCACTTACCAGGGCACGACTAGTATTAGATTTGTCATGAGACTGTCGTCACCTGCTATTTGGGGACTTCAGAACAGACTTCTCGAAGTGAAGGAATCGGGTGCTGGCCCAAGATTCGACTACGAACACCATCAAACTTTGGATTTAATCCAGCCAAAAACACATAAACACGATCTGCTTCCTCAATCTTCAAATATTGGGTCCCATCCTGTGGACAATTCCAGACAATCTCTCTACACAAGTCCATTTCTGGCCACAGCGTCAACAGTTTGTTAAAGTAAGAGGTAACATCCATGGACCCTTGTTTGGATTCATGGACCTGTTTATAGAGTGTATATAGCCGAAAGGCATTCTGTCTTTTAGAATATAGATCTTGCACCGCCTCTTGAATATCCTTGGCTGTTACAGCATATAATAGCGGTCTTCCTATCTGGGGTTCCATACTGTTCACCAAGACAAATTGTAGCAACGAATCTTCTCCTTTCCAAATTCGTTCTTGTGGATCACTTGGGGCTAGCTTTGGAATTTTCGCTGTCAAATATCCAAACTTGTGACGCCGTTCCAAGGCCATCCGGATTGATTGAGACCAGGAGAAATAGTTTTGGCCATTTAATTTTTCTCCGACGATAAAATCCTGCAGAATTACCCATCAAACTAGATAAGTAGGAAATGTTAGGCACTATAGGTAATGAGTTTACCGGATTTTCTGAATAAACCAGTTGAGGATTTGCACCGAACATCGTATCGAAATCAGAAATCTGTTGTTGTAGGTAAGCCAATCGTTGTCTCACATTGTCTGGGTAACGAGTTGAACTACAATTGATGGGAATAGGTGCTAGTCGCTTGGGCTGCTCAAGACCTTGGCTATTGGATGTGGAAAGACCATCGGGTCGGCTGTTGAAGGAAACCGGATCACCGGGTCGGACTGGATGGGCTGAAAGGGGATCGACTGGCGCAAAAAACTGGACTGAAGAGCTCTTGGGTGAGGTGAACCTTGGGTCGGATCTCGGGTCGGAGTTAAAGTCAAAAAATCGGGTCTGCCTGGTCTGCCCTGGTTCAACCCAAACCGGTCTCGTTTCCTCCAGACCGGTACCAACCCTAATTAGATCATCACGATTCCTCTGCTTCTCGTCTCCAGTGCTGCTCATTCTGCCCTGATAGCTCCGATCGAAGGTCAACATCTCCTCGCGGCCAGCCTGCTCTTCACGTTCGAGACCGCCGACTCTGCCATGACCGTGATTGCTCCGATCGTGAATCGTTGGTTCTTCACGGCCGGCTCTAGCTCCGATCGTGATCGGATTTTGACTGGTTTCTGAATGGTGATACCCGATCGGCTGAGGGTGATTTTCCAAGGATTGTACCTGAACGACAGAAATTAATTCTGGTAGGGCATCCTGAAAACATTCTTTTACCGTTGCTCAGATTGCCGTTTTCATGTCAAAACTAGAAGACCCATCAGCAGAGAAGGATTGAGGTTGGTTCTCTTCCATAACGGCTAGGTTTTCGTCACCGCGCTCTAATACCATGTTAAAAATAAAGAATAGGGAAGAGAAGAACAGCAAGATTACGCGGAAACCCTAGTGCAGGGAGAAAAACCACGATATAAAGTCTTTTCTTATTTGTTTTTAAAACTGATACACTGAATACACAGAGACTCACTGTATAAATAGGCAGTAGAAAACCCTAGGGGTCTTACACAATTACATAAATGCCCCTAGGTTAAAAACCCTATTTTCAACAATATATATACACATACATACATATATTTATAGGCACATACATATATATACATACATATATATTTTGACCTAGTTGACTTTAACAAGTCAAAGTCAATTTTCGCCAAGATGAAGCCCAGTAACTCTATCCAAGGCCAATCTCTAATTCCTTGAATCCAATAAATTTAATAAATCCAAACAAATGAATTGTCTCCTCAAATTAAACCAATTTGGCCTCAAAATCCAAAAATTAAAAGGGAACTGATGGACTAGAATTAGCATTTTGGTTTTACTGGTCAATTCAAAGAATTTCTTTTCTTTTTTTGGATGGAAATTGACATTTAGCATCTAAGAGATTGAATGAATTGTTCAAGCATTGACCTTAGCTTGATCACTTTGAAGTTTGAAGTTGTCGAAGTTAAAGCTTCTTCTTTTTGGAATTCTCTTTCCAATCAATTTGCAGAATATTCTAAGACTTATGCTCAACCGGGAATATATTTATTTCTCCAATTTAATTAGCTTTTATTGTCCTATGTATTGCTCTAAGTGTACTTGGCAAGTTCTTGTTTTGATTCATATTCTTGTATTTTGAGTATTAGCCTCTTTTCATTTATTCAATGGAAAGTCTCGTTCCTTCAAGAAAAAAATAACCAAATTAAAACCAATAATTAATTTCAAGCAACAATGCCATTTTAATCCACCTTAATCCAAATTACTTAACTAAGATGAAATTCAAAGGAGGGCTTTAGTTGACGGAAATTAACACATCTGAAAAGCATGACATTATGTATAATTAAAAGAACACTGGGATTATTTTAACCATAGCGATCATTTCTTCAATTCATGATTTTTTTCCTTTTTAGTTCTTAGGATACCAGGTTGATTGGATCAGGAACCTGTTATTATTATGATTTTTGCAGTTTCCTTATCCTAAAAGATTATTATACAATTTCAGTTAACCGTTGTATAAACTGCAGTCTAATCTTTGAATTGATTATTTAGATGGTGCAATTATGTATTGTTTTGGTATTATTTGTTCTTAGTTTGTAAATTTGTTTCCTGAATCTATGAAGAGGAGTAACAAAACTTTGATTCCAATTTTTCTAACAGGGTTCTCAGGTTCAGTTTATCTCTACATCTGAGTGTGCATATCCTCGAAGTCCAGCAATGGGTCTTGGTTTAACTGCTGCAATTTCTCTATTGATTGCACAACTAATTGTAAATGTTTCTAGTGGTTGCATTTGTTGCAAAAGAAGTCCTAATCCTTCCAATCCTAATTGGAAAATAGCACTCCTGAGCTTCGTTATTTCATGGTAGGTGGTCTCTGGACCATTCTAATTGAATTCTCCTTCCATCTTATTTTTACATTTACATATCTTTCTAACTGGAGAAACGATCATTATTTTTGTCAAATGCCATTCCTTGAGTTGTGAATTTGAGCTAATACTAGGCCTCACTTTTGAAATAGTTGGAAATGTTGGTGCTTTTTATCTGTGATTCATATTCTTATTTCTCTCTCTTTCTTTTCTTTGGTGGGAGACTAAGAAGCATGGACATGTTAGTTTGACTACATTTTCATATCCAACACAATCGGGTTTGAACACTCTAACACTTGTTGGACATGCATTAGGCACTTGTTAGACATGTTAGAAACTAGTTGTATAAAGTCAATATAAGTCCAACATTTGCTAGACCATGTATCAAAAACTTGTTAAGTACACTAAATAGATAAGGATAATAAATGTTGGGATTATGTTGGCTTTCTACAAAAACAAAAAATTTTGAGAGTCAAATACATCAAACTCTTTATCAAGCAATAAGCTAGGCTCATGGAAAAAGGAAGTGGGGGAGAGCATGAAAACAACGTGTAGGATACTTTGAGAGATCCTATCTCTTGTAGTTCTTAACTAAAAGCAACATAATCAAGATGGCCAAACCAACTTTCCCCATCAATCTAAATGCTCTCCATTGGTATTCATCTAACTTAGTTCTTACGATATCTTGTTTCTCCATCCACCCTAAACATGTAAGAGGAGCTTTTACTTTCTACTAAGTTAAAGACATGTACTAATTGAAGGGATTGAATCCCGTGCAAAAGCGTTTAATCGTCTTTTGTCCAATTTTGTTACAGGAATATTTTACAGAACAAAGGTTCAAAATAGTGTTAAACATGCTTTTATAGGATTATTAAGGGAGAAGACTAACAAACCATTGAAAACCTCTTCTTCAAATCTTCTCCCGATTTTGAGTGCAGACAACACAATAAAAAGAAACACGTTCTTGATACTCCGAGCAAAACACGACCACTGGTCTTCTTTGCTATTCTCTTTGGAACAAGGGGGCTTATGAGAGCTTTCTAGGTTTTTAAGGAAAGGAAATAAATCATAGAGAACTTTTCTTTGTTCTAATTTTTTGAGAGAATTTCACTAGTCAGCTAAGTGGTCTAGTTTTCTTCCTATGATCCCTTTTCTATATCCATAGGAGAGGATCACAGATGGGGTTTATGTGAGAGGAGAGAACTCCCTCTTCACTCCCACTACTCCACTCCCCTGTAACTGTAGGGAGTTAATTAATTAAATTAGTTAAAATTAATTAAATTAATTGTTAATTAAATCTAAGTTTAATTAATATATTTATTAAATATCTTATATTTAATTTAATATATATTTGAATCATATTCTAATATATATATCTCTCATAATCTATGGTATTAATATGAATCTCATTCATATTAATTTTAACCTAGAATCCAATTTATATTAATTAATATTTGAATCTAATTCAAGTTAACTTTATATTGTAGTGTATCTATATACATTAAATTAAATGTATCATGTACAATAAATTTTCTTAAACCATAATTTGAACATTTCAAATTTTTAACACTTAAATCCTTGTTTAAACCCGTTTGTGAGCTAGCAGATGGGCCTAATGGATCTACAGGTATAAGCTCCAATGATACATGATCAATTAATTAAACTTTTTGATTAAATTAGTCACCATTCATTAACTATGAGACACTCCACTAAAGATCCATAACTACACTCTTATGAACTGTAGTATATTTATGTATCAATTGATTTAACCATTTTATGTAAGTATTCATAGGTTGTTTGTAATTACAACTTGGTCGAATTACCATTTTATTCCTATAATTACATCTTGCATCTTAAGTACCACTGATCTTCTAATAAACAATTTTGTTTTATGGTCCAATCATAAACAAAGTTCCTCTCAAGCCAGTAAGAGGGTGAGACCTTATTGTTCATGTCCTGGAGTCGGCACTTAAGGGAACAACTTATTTACTTTCCATAAATTGAGGAGTGAATTCGGTCTTGTGAAGCTATGTTCTCAGCTCCTCACTTAGTATCGTCCCTAAAATGGTAGACATATTGAGTTGGTAGCTAAGACCACTCTCACCCATACAAATCAAAGAATGACCCTCATGAGTAGGAGTTCATAACTCTCTCAGGATTAAGATTGAGTTATATGGTTGTCGATTGAAATATTAATCTCTTTAGGCAACGGTGTTACAAAGAAAGATTATATATTTTGTGGTCCGGCCTTATACAGACTCACTGTATAGGATACTCTCATTTACATGTCACCACATGAACGATTTGGATCAAATCATTTGTAAAGCTTACAACATTTGCAACATTTACAAAATGGGCCATAACCATAGTGTTGTTAGGATAAGCTACCCAATCTGATCCATATACTATAGACTTTTTAAGTTATTCCTTGAACACGATCCACTTGTATGTCAGCCACATACCGTTTAAGTTATATTAAATAACCTCGAATCTTAGTTTATTGTATTTGAGTTATGAAAATAATAAACAAACTTTATTTATTTCAAATAAATAATACATTATTCATTCAATAATTTGATTACACATTTACACACTAATATAATACATTATTCATTCAGCAAAAATAATAATTTGTCTACGAGGTTTAGGACATAAATCCCAACACTAATATACTTGCCATAACAGTAACATAAGATTGCCCAACTTAGTTCATGATATATATGAACCTATAGCTTTTTTTTTTCTTTAACAATGAAGCCTTCCTCAAGCCTCCAGTTATTTAGGCCTTCTTGTGGCATAACATTGTTATTTGTGCTCACCATCCTACAATATTTAGTCTTAAAAATGATCAGGATTCACAAGAATTGCTTTATCATTCATTCACGATGATTAATAACTTTAATTTTATTATTTTGTTTCATTAAAATTGACTATGTTCATTATATTTTCTATTATAGTCATCCAGTTACTATAATATAATTTGTAATTTATTTTTTTACTTTAAACTTGTGAGTTTGACTAAAGTTTCATGGAAGTTGATGATAATTTTATGAGTTTACGCTTTTACATTTCTATTTCTTTTTCATGCTTCTTATTTTATGTGACTTGTCTTTTAAACTTTAAAGGGATCAAAGACCATTTGTGTTTTTCTTTATTCTGATGGCTATAGATTTTAAAATTTGAAACTATTCATAGATCATCATCATTAATTTTTTTAGGAGGGTGGTTGAATTTCAAAATACCTTTCCACTTGATAGTCAAACAGGAATCGGGGTGTGTCTGATCAAATTTGATAAGTATTTTTCCTGTTCTGTGCCAGATGCTCTAATGCTCCCCCCCATCTCGAGTAATCTCTGAAGTTCATTATGCACTTCACCGGTAGGGCATACTCATCTCCCTATTGGATTTACTTGTTGGAAGTTGCTGATTTTTTTTTACTAGCGGTAGTTTAACTAATTAGTTATCTGGGCTGTGCTGTATATTGTATGGTATGAGTTTGACAGTTAGCTAACAGGTGAGTGGTTTGTAGACTTGTGTTTGAGGAAGGGAATTAGATTTGGGATACTGTGAAGACAGCTCGTTTATGGAGAGATCAGACCCCTTTAAGAGCCTGAAATTGTATTCAATATCACAGAAATAATAATGGATTTTTAATCATTAGTCACCAATTTTCTTCTCCTAATAAATTTGTTCTCTCCTCAGCTTTCCTTGTTTTATGGTCAACTCTAATTTGAAAATGCGAGGTATTGATATACTGATCAAGTTGGAATACAAATGTACGAAAGTTAGAGCCTTAGAGAGATGATCTCAACTTCACTCTGAAAGTCATTTCCCATTGACTAATCTCCACCCCTCCCCCCTCTAGTATCAAATTCTCATCTTTTTTTCTCAAATTTTCTGTCAAAATCTGGCCTCACAGTTGCTCCTAATATTTTGAAAGAACTTCACTGGTTTTATCCCTCTAAGGTTACTCTTCAGTTGTTGTTGGGCCAGATTATTGTTCAAGTGGTTCATTCCCATAACTCCAAGCTCTTGATGGGTAATGCTGTTGGAGTTCATGTTTTCATTTATATGGAAGGATCTAAATCTGCGGTATGATGGCTTCTTTATTTTGGAGTACTGAGTAATATTTTCAGTAATTTTGGCCCTGGTCTGTCCACCCCTTTTCCAAACAAAATCCATGCTGTTTGATGCCACTTTGGCTCGCTATCCATTATATAAAGAAGCTAAAATTCTTTGACGTTAACTACTGAAAGCATTTATTTGGTAATTATACTTGGAAAAGAATTTCAGTAGGATAAGAAGAAAAGCTTTTAAGTCCTTGTGTTTAAGAAGGGTTAGAAAGAATCATTGTAGGAGCAAAACCAAATCTTTGAAGACCTTAGGTAAGCGTATTTTTTTGTTATTGCTTCTTAGAGTAAATGCTATAAAGCCTTTGTATAGTTACAGTCATAGCTATATTTCCATTTATTAGTAAGTCTTTTCTTTTATGTTCTCTAGCCCAACTCTTCTCCATGTTTCATTTTATGAAATAGTTTCTTATTAAGAAAACAAATGCACTAAGATTGCTGTAATCTTTCTTAAGACTTAGAATAGAATAAAACTGGAACCAAGTTATAACCACAAGGGTTTTCAATTTTTAACTTTTCCATATGGGGTTTGGACCTTGAACCTAGGAGGGTATGTCCGAACTTCCTGTACTTGGTTCACGACCGCGGGAGGCCGCACTTCCCTTGGAATGGGTATATTGTTCAGTGGTCATCCTATTATTTTGAAGGGGAGGTAATGTTGCACCTCAGTTTGTTGAGGGATGCCATTGATGAAGTCCGGCATAGCCATTGCCAGAAATAAACATATTTTACTTTAGCTATTTTGCTCTTTTTCTCCTCTCTATCCTCGCCCAAGTCAGAACATGCTGCGAATGATGTTTCTGTATGCTATAGAATATCTTTAAATTTATTACACGGTCCTACACATTTTGAGTAATTTAAGTTCATAATTTTGTATGTTGTACTCCATTACTTCATGTCTTAGTGTCATAATCCGTGCTGCATTCTCAGGTTCAGTTTCGTTATCGCCTTCTTGTTATTGCTGACTGGTGCTGCCCTTAACGATCAGCATGGTGGAGGGACCATGTACTTCGGTAACTATTACTATTACTGTTACGTCGTGAAACCTGGAGTCTTTGCTGGAGGCGCCGTTCTGTCACTTGCAAGTGTTTTATTAGCAATAGTCTATTACCTCACTTTAAATTTGGCAAAAAACAATAGCCCTTTGTGGGGGAATCCTGTTCCAGCTCAAGGGATTGCTTTGGGGCAGCCTCAGTTTCCACCACAAAATACTCAGCAACCCGTTTTTGTTCATGAAGACACGTATGCTCGACGACAGTATGCTTGATGCATAACCGATATTGAAGCAAACTTTCGTGAGATGGTGAACTTGTGAAGACCATAACGTACTTAGAAACTGGACTTTAGAAGGATATGGAAATTTGTTGTTCCTCAGCATTTGGCTGTGTTTGTTGTAGTTTTGTTTCTGTGTTCAAGTAGGTGAGGTGAGAGAGGTTGTATAGGAAGATTATCAAACAAAACATGTAGTATTAATATTTATGTGAAAAGGAATGTATTTTGAACTGAATGTTACGACGAGAAAAATATTTATTAAAAAAGTTTTTATATTTAAACTATTTTTATAAAAGTTGTTTAAAATACATTTTGAAAGTATTTCAAAAACTATTTTGAGTGAACACTTCATTTTTTTTATGATGACTTATTTTCAAATTTAAATGTTTGAAAAGTTTAACCAAATACATCCTTACTGTAGGTCTCAAGAGTTAACAATTTCCTCAACTATAATTTCTCACTCATTATTACACTCCTTATATCAAATACTCCCTTAGTTTCTCCTGCATGCAGTCTCCAATGTTGTACACCTGTTAGTTTCTAAAATGCAAAATCATAATAGGAAAGTTTAGTGTAAATTTTTTTTAGTACTTGCATGTTGATTTAAAATTTTAGGATAATTGTAGGGGTAACGCTTTTAGTATCTCACTAATAGACTATAATGTTGATAGATCAACTCTTATTAGTGATATGGTTTATCATTGGTCTATCATTGATATACTTTTATCAATGATATGATTTATCATAGATAGACTCATAACGTTGGATCTAAGTTTTACTATATATGCAATTTTTTTTGCATTGTGTTATATCTACTAATACTTTAGGTCAAATTGCTATATTTGCAAGGTTAAATTATATAAAACGCCCTAAATTTTGCACTTTGGTTAAGAAATACACCTAAACTATAAAAAATTTCAAAAATATCTTTATCCCTCTTCTTCAAGCCAGTGGTGATCTCACTTTCGAAAGAGAAACTTTCAAAAAGAGTTAATGTCCTTACCGTTAGATTTAGATGGAAACGTTAAAATTTTGTTTAAAAAATATCCCTAAATTTTCAAAAGTTTCAAAATTTCTTTAATTTCAAAAAAATTAAAAAATACCTTCATAATTAATATATATAAAAAAAAACGGTTAATATCTAGTCGAAAAAATAACTTTAAAATAAAAATTTTAAACCAAGTTATACATATATCCTCATTTTTTTTTCATATAGACACTTTCATTTTTCTCTTAATTTTTCAATTATTAACTTGCATCAATTTTTCCAGCAACCAAAATTTTATGTCAAAACATAAAATCCTATAAATTCTCACAAAACTCTAAAATCAAAATCTCCCCTTAAAACATACCAAAACGATAAATAGTCAAATAAAAAAATGTATCTAACTATTAACACACATTCAACTACTGCCTTACAACTTTCTTAAAACATTAAGTCCTAGAAACCCTTGATGCTTCATCTATTCTCTTTCTTCTTATTATTGTCCATATACCTTAATTGAAGTGTACAGTTTTATTTATTTACTTATTTTAAATAAACAAATATCAAAACGATTAACAAGAAGGAGAATAATGGGAGAAAAAAAAAGATGAAAACTAGAAAAATAAGAAGGTATTAACGATTTGTTCATATAACAGTAAGTGTGTGCGTTTTTTAAAATTTTTTTTTAAAATTTAAGAGTATTTTTTAAACATTTAAAAGTTCAATGATATTTTTGACATAAAACACTAACGAATTCCATCTAAAACAAATGGTAAGGATAATTTTGAACTCATCTTGGAAGTATAAGGGTATTTTTGAACAACCTGAAAAATGATTTGTCTACCAACCAAGTTGTCTTGTTGTACATTAAGTTCTAGATTTGATATGGATGACTTAGAGCCCGTTTGGATTGACTTGAGAAAAAAATGTATTTAAAAAAACTCATTTTTATTCAAACACTTTTGACAAAAATTGTTGAAAGTACTTTTCAAAAGTTATTTAAGTGGTTGCTAAACATTCTATTTTTTCTAAAATGACTTATTTTTTTAAATTAAACACTTGAAAATATATTTCAAACACACTCTTAGCATTTCTTCATTCATTCTCATCCAATCAAAGAATATATATATATATATA
>NC_052360.1:22224787-22340429 GCF_009727055.1 Benincasa hispida
ATTGTGAGATAAAAAAAAATCTTTCTTATTGATTTTTTCAATTGGATGAAAATTATTAACCCTGGTTTTAGTTATAATTTAAATATCTTCTCTTCTAGCCCTTTTTAGAGAAACTCATATTCACTTCTTTTTTAAGAAAAATATTTGGGTACATCTTGAGTTGCACAAATTTTTATGTAGTCCATCCAAGTGTCCAATCTCAAGTTAGCAAGTGATAGTTTTTTTAAAAAATATATTTTTAATATTTTACCTTTGTTATTGAAATGCATGAACATGGATGCAGGAGCTACGCTCACAGTGTTACTCCTTTTTAATACTTCTAATTTCAACCTTTTTTTTTTCTTATATTTAAACGATCACTTACATAGTTCTTCTCATGAAGATAATAAAGTACAACAAGATGGTTGTATCAACCTAAATTCAAATCTTCCTACTTCTTTCAGAAAAGAAAAAGAAAAGAAAAGAAAAGAGAATAAAGAAATTCAGGTCTTCCCTACCTGTATTTAATGTATACTTATCGAATGCGATTAATGTGCAAAGGGCTCTTCACTGTAAGATTTTGGGCAGGCTTAGCCTTAGCCACTTTAGGAGTCCCAAAAGCTATAAAGCACAAAGACGGATACAACTATACGATATGGATAGGATTGGATATGACGATTCATCAATTTCTAAAAAACTAAGATATGAATTCTAAAAAACTAAAATATGAATACGTTGAAGGATACGTTATTTTTTATATATTATTTTAATATATATTTCTAAAAAATGAAGATACTGAGACATTAAAGGTACATTTTCTCTTGTTTAAAAAAATAGATTGTCGAGTTTTAGATTGAAAAAGATTAAGTGAGTTGTTTATATTTTTTTCTTTAAAAAAAAATAAGCGTAAAAATAAATATATCAAATTGATCGTCAGATACGTATATGAAAAGTATTTGGAAATATCGGTATCTGATACGTGTCTGATACGGATTCTTTGTCTCACCTGAAGTATCTGTGCTTCATAGCCCAAAAACATGCCATAATCTCAATGTTCCATCTGTCGTTGCTGATGCCACAGTGTACCTCTAGACTTTGTTAGAAACATCACCAACATAAACCTGTCAAAAACCATCCATTGACAAATGTAATTTGCCAATTTATACTAGGTACTAAATCAAAGGACAACCTCAGTTATACTATACATATCTATTATAGCACACTCCCCTTCCGACTTGTGAACTTAAAATTTAGCATAAAACAAATAACTATCCATATTTCTTTGCGTTAAAAGCTAAGGGAAACCGTCAAAAAATTTTTAGGTTAATTTTAACTACTACTAAATCAAAAAACAAGCTTAGTTATGATACACATATTCCTCCTAACTTGTGAGCTTGAAAATATCGGTACTTCTTAGTGTTAAAAGCTATTAGAAACAGTCCATCAGCAAACTTATAGGTTAATTTTAACTACTACCAAATTCAAAAGGAAGCTCAGTTATGTATGATGTACATTATTCATGAAATGACACACTCCTTCCAACTAGTGAGCTTGGAAATATAAAATAAGTAACTATTGGTACTTATTACAAGGGTTAAAAAAGCCAATCAAAGGCAGTCCAAGAAACTTATAAGTCAATTTTAACTACTACTACCAAATCCACATATTCATCAAAATGACACACTCCTTCCAACTTGTGAGCTTTTGAGCTTGGAATTAGTATAAAACTATATCAACATTTATTTTATATAATATAATATATATATATATATATATATATATATATCCAACTTCACCATTGAAGAGTATTTCCAAAGAGTGAACTGGTTTTGGGCATATCCATGGGAGCTGAGCAGCTCTCTCTCATTTTTATTCCATAGAAGAGCACAAACTTGAGAACCAGTATCAACAGAATCCAAACATGCAGCACCAGTGTGGGTGTTCCAAAACTTTATGGAGCGATCGCCATTGCCTCCACCGGTTGCAAGTAAGTTGCCTTGGAATGGAGACCATGCAAGGGCCTTGACTGCAGAAGTATGATCCCCGAGCCTGTGAAGCCATTGGGTTGCTGAGTTCGAAGATGCCATTGATTTGTCCCAGATGTGGATGACATTGTCGTTCCCGCCGCTTGCTAATTGTCGTCCAGATAATGACCATTTAAAAGCCCACAGACTTCTTGATCATGACCTCTGTAAGGTTCCACTATGTGATCTCTAATTCTCACATCATTGTTAATGATCTTCCCATCCATTCCTCCAGTGGTGAGAATGTGATTGTTCCACGCCAGTGAACTCACTCGCATCCTATGCCCACCTCTCAAAGTTCTTAGCTGCATTACATCACTCAAAACAGTTCTGATCATCCCCTTTTACATGTATATTAACTTAGTTTAGACAGAAGACTAAGAAACCAAACCTGTCGATTCGCAAACGAATCCCACAACTGTACTTCAGAATTATTCAACCGAACAGCAATGATCTGTCCATCAGATGCTCAATCTACACTTGTTACTGGACCAACTTCATCATCAACCGTTACAAGTTCAGAAGTAAGCCATCATTTGCATTCCACAAATACATAGTGTTGATACCAAAAATTGCACTAATGATAAATTTGTATTTGAAAGAGAATAATTGGATCTCCTGTAAATAAAAAAGGTGAGTAAAACTAACACCGATGTGGTGTTGAGCCAAATCCACTCCGATACTCAAGTTAGAATTGGGTTTGAATTTGAGTTAACTGGTAAAAATTAGTATGAGTTGAAAGACATACCTCTCTTTGATGACTCCTGAATTATATAGTCGTCCAATCAATAACTAAACTTAGCTTGCTCCTTCGGCTTCCAAGCTATCACCAATCATTAATTATTTCGTTTTTCATCTGAATCATCATTGCTTGGGCCGCTACATATCTCAACCTTTAAGGAGCTTGACTCTTGGGTAGAACCATGAACACTTGATTCTCCAATTATCAAATGCAATGTCATTATATCTCTTTAATCAATTGCTTCAATAAATAATTAGGTTATATAAAATAGAAAATGGGTAAATGACTAGTCTTTAAATTAACCATCCTAAAAGAGATTTCCATATATTTTCTTTTGAAAGACTAATGCATGACTAAAATTCCATGCAAAATTCCTTACTTTAAATGGGGTGGCCGTTAAAAATATATGGACTATGAGGTGGACTGTCCATATAAAAATATATTTATTATTATTATTTTGAGTTGGCCTCATTTAGAGGCCAGCTGGGCCTAAAGCCCAACTGCCAGCCCACTTGGGCTGGTCGTTAAATGAAATGGAGGAGGAAACGGTCAGGCCTCCCCCTACTTCCTTGCCAGCCGGGCTGTAACCAGCCCCCTGGGGGCTGGCCCTACCGCTTGAGGGGGTGGGCAACCTGGCTACCTCCCCCTCCCTCATTTTTTTTTTAATTTCTTATATATATATATTTCTCATTTATGCATATACCATTCTATATGCACAAGATACAATATTGCCTTAACCAAAAGCTATTTGAAAGTCTATTAACTTAGTTTCCACATTTGGGTTGCCTGTTGAGCTTGACTGACTTTCCTTAGCTCACCTTCTTAACTCAACTGCCTTTGCCCAAACCTTGGATTTAATATGTTATCTGGATTCAATTTCACCCTCCATAGTTGCCCCTCTCTCGAGCTGGGCGACTCAAATCCTCTAGTTGGAGCCTAGCTCAAGACTTATTTCTCAAACTTTCCTGGCGTCCATGCCTTAGCTTGGCTTGGGTGAGAAGTCTCGTTTTTCGTTCCAGAATCCTTTATAAAAAGGGTTAACTTGGCCACCAAACTCACCACACTACAATCTTCATCTTCAATCCCTCATTCTTCAAGGTAACTTACTGCTTGACCTATATTTCCTTTTTCTATCCATGGAAAATGCCCTAGTCTTAGTTCCTAGAATTGATGTGTCAACCAATTCTGATGATTTCGACTTTGTTCCTAATTAAAGGGTTCCAAATCGTACTTGGAGGGAGCGTGGGTTCCAAAGTGAGGACTTAACTTTTCACGCTCTTTCTTCGGGTCCATTAACCGTAGACGCCTTAAATTCCCCTAGGATCAGATTTCGAATTCCCGATTCGGTTCGCATGAGAGTTCCTTCCCTAGGTGAAGATCCATCTAATCCACCCCTAGGGAAGTGGCTTTCTAACAACTATGTTTACTTTTGGAGTCAGACATCCCCTTCACCCTTTTATTTAACCATTCTTAACCTATGTAAACGTAGCACCCTTCCAATTATTTCCAAATTCTTACTTCGTGCTATTAGGGTGTTATTTCCTCAGGCTCCAACTAGGTAACTCCAACCTATTACAATGGAGGAATTTATGTCCATTCATACTCTTAAGAAAATAAAGTCCTTGAATTTTTATTATGTCACTATCCGTAAGGAGAACTATATTGTCTCTTGTCCAACCACCATGAAGGGTGGGAACAAACAATGGTTTTTCGTCAGCGATGACTGGCTCACCTCAAATTGCAGAGAGCCTTCTTTACCAGTCCCAACCGAGTTTCGGACTTTTAGTAAGTTTTCGACACGTTCGCTCGATCGGGACCTATTTTTATAATTTATTCTAAAAACTTTTTTTTTGTGCAGTTGACTACAAGCCTACCTTGACTTGTGTGGTTATTACGTTTCGAGATTCAACTCTTTCGACTGATAGCTTGCTTCGCTACGATCCCAACCTGGTTCAGCAAGAGTTCTTAGATAGCTTTGAACTCGACCCATCTACCCACATAGGTTTGACTAATGTTTTTTTTTTTTTAAAAAAAAATAATTGTAGAGAATTAATTTGAAACTTATTCTTCTTTTCTTCCTTTTTAGGAATGGCCCATCGCAAGAGCTTGCGTCAAAGGATAAGTGATGGATCGGGGGCCAACGCGCATGCCACTTGATTTCACCTTACAAACCCCCTTTCCATGCCTTGCATGGGTGAGCTGAAAGGGTCTGATCTTGCGTAGAATCTCCCTGATGAGCCACCTTCCCAATGTCCATGCATTCGTACCTCACCATGCCATAACCTTTCTACCCCTACTGTGATAGTCCCAACTCCTTCAATTACTGAAGGTTTACCTCATCCCCTTCACACCCTTTTGACTTCAACAGGCCATACGAGTCCGACGGTGATGAGATTTCCTTCCTAACCTGGGCTATGGCCTAATGGACTAGAGGGAGCGAGAAAGTACCGACCCAATGGCATGTTGATCCTAGGTTGGGTATTACACAGGCCCAACAACATCTTCGTTTGGTAAGTAATTTTGTTGGATCATATCTTTGTCTCTTCCATGCGCCTGTCTATCTGCTCTCATCTTTCTCATTTTTACACGCATCCTATGAAATGATGATGCCTTGCCAAAAATTAAGCAACGAAGTAGAGTTTCATAGGCTAAATCATGCGAAGTTGCGTGAAGAGGTGGAAACCCTCAAAAGGAATTCTATTTCCCGTAGGGAGTTTTACCGAGTTTCTGCTTTGTATGTCGAGGCATCCACTCGGCTTGCCTGTTCTCAAGCATCCTTAGCCACACTTCAAGCTTAGCATGACGCTTCAGTCAACGAGCTGAAGGAGACGCTATCCGAAGTTAAAGCTGAGTTGTAAGAGGCCTAGACCAAGATTTCAAATGCTAAATACTTGGTCAAGAGTTTTCAAAAAACGGAGGGATACAGCCAGATGGAGGATAACTGTCTTCAATGTGAGGTTATGCTGGCTATGGGCATCGTTAAGGCAAAATATCCTATCGTTGATGATGATCTCATTCAATTTGAAATTGAGGCCTAGCGTAATGATGAGACCCGAGGGATCAATAGTGTGGGTATCTTCGCCAGCCAAGCCTTACCAACTACCCCTCAGCCTGCCTTCGATGCTCTTCTCTAAGACGTTTTTGATTTTCTTGATTCGAGGAGTCTCGCGGAGCTTGGTGATATCGGTCACATAGATGAATAGATTTTCTAACACCATTTTCGCTAGCTTTCGGGGGTAGAAGTCGTGGTGCCGGTTGAAATTGGAAACCCTTCCCCTATGGTCGAGAAATTCGAGTTAGCTGAGAATGATGAGGCGCTTTGTCTAAATCTAAACCTATTGGAAGAACATCAAAAGAGGGCAAATCTAAGGGTGGCGGAATATAAGAACCGGGTGGCACGATACTATAATTCCTGTGTGCGCAAACGAAGCTTTAGAGTGGGAGACCTAATCCTTAGGTGAGTCATGCCTAACACTAAAGATCCTGGCAATAGAGCTTTGGGACCAAATTGAGAGGGTCCTTACCAAGTAGGCAAAGTTGTTCGACCTGGAACAAACAGCTTGACTGACCTAAGTAGGAAAAGCTTACCCCACCCATGGAATGCCGAATACCTGAAAATTTATTTTTAATAGTTTTTTTTCTTTATGTTTTCATGATAAACGAATTTGTACTTCCCACATTCGCTTCAAAATTCCAGCAAAAGATTTATAATTTCTTTAAGACTCGTCACTTTTGAGATTGACGATGAGCATTTTGAATCTTAGAATTTACTCAAGCAACAACATCCTTTCTTTTATGGTGGGCACTTTGGAGGGCAGTGCACCGCAGCCAAAGTTTTGCAAAGTGGATTCTTTTGGCCTACATATTTCAAGGATGCGGCTGACTACGTAATGAAATGTGATCGGTGCCAACGCACAGGTAACATTTCATGGAAGAACGCAATGCCAATGAACACTATCTTGGAGTTGGAATTATTCGATGTATGGGGGATTAATGTTATGGGACCATTCCTTCATTCGCATGGCAAGCATTACATTTTATTGGTCGTCGATTATGTCTCCAAGTGGGTAGAGGCAATAGCATGCGCCATAAGTGATGCGGCAGTAGTCTCCTAGTTCCTGAAGAAAAATATTTTCACTCGTTATGGCACTCCTCGTGCCATCATAAGTGATGAAGGATTCCACTTTGTCAATCATAATATCAAAGAGTTGATGCGTAAGTACAACATCCTCCACAAAGTGGCCACCACATACCATCCACAAACGAATGGTTAGGCTGAAGTGTCCAATCATAAAATTAAGTTGATACTTGAGAAGGTAGTAAAGCCTTCACAAAAAGATTGGGCAACGAAGCTTGACAATGCATTGTGGGCATACTGGACCGCATTTAAAACACCAATAGGTATGTTCCCCTATGCGTTGGTATTTGACAAGGCGTGTCATTTGCCTTTGGAGCTGGAGTGTAAGGTACTGTGGGCGGTCAAGAAGTTGAATTTTGATTTGAAGAAAGCAGGAGACGCACGGAAAATACAACTGGTCGAGTTAGAAGAATGAAGGATCAACGCATATGAGAATGCGAAGATTTATATGGAGTGCACCAAGCGCTGACATGACAAACGTATAAGCGCTAGAAACCTCCAAGTTGGGCAAAAGGTCTTACTATTCAATTCATGACTGCGACTCTTCCCGGGAAAATTAAAATCATGCTGGTCCGGTCCCTTTATCATTAAAGGAATATTTCCACATGGTGCGGTGGAGCTGATCACTAAGGATGGCAGCCGGACATTTAAGGTTAATGGACAACGAGTTAAAGCATATTGCGAAGGTGATTTCCAGCCAGAAAAAGTCTCCGTGAAGCTGAAAAACTTGGACTACCCCCCTATATGGTTCTTGAACTCTTATTCCTTTGTCACTTTTACTAGTATTTAGCTATCTGAATCTTACTTACTTTTACTTTTTTTTAAAAAAAAAAAAACTTGTTGTTTTGTTTTAAATCATTTGACCCTCTCTTTATCTGTTTACAACGATTAAGGCACAGGATTGCGGAGATGTTTCGAGAAGAAGCAAATGATCTCACTCCATCACTGCAATCCATAGAACATAGATCACCGCAAGGATGGATGCGTCAATACATAATGCGGGCGACAGTGCAAACTTTGGGGGTGTACACTTCCTTATCTTTATTTCAAATTTTACACTATCACATCGCATGTTAGTTTTAAAAGTCTTATTACCGCATCCTCTTTAATTACCGCAATCATTTGACATTATTAAATTTAGTAGTTTACCGCATTCTGTTTTTTGCCAAGTATGATTTCAATGATGACAAATATGCTTCTATTTCCTTCGTATATACTAGAGTCAACTTAGTCTTAAGATAGTCACCTCATGAAATATTTCTAGAAGTTAGGGGTTTGCTAGCTTTCTTTCAAACTCTCTTTACAACGCATTCTAGAACATCGCAGGACTTATTTTAATCTTTTGGCAATGAGGACATTGCCGCATTTTAAATTTGGGGGTGAGGTATTTATTTTCGACTTTTCTATTTTTTTTATAAAAAAAAAAAATAAATATTGAGAATAACGACTCCACTGTCAACACAATGGGAAATCCATGTTGATAAGAGTTAAGTTGTGAAAGGCACTTACCCGTAGTTGGATGTCCGCATGACACACGTGGAGGCAAGCCAAAATGAAAGTAAGTCACTAGGATCAACGCATAAATAAATGACCGCAACTCCACTGCCAAATAGGTATGACTTTAGTCTGAGAAAGAGTGCATTGCTCGTAGTTGGATGTCCGCATGACACACGTAGGGGCAAGCCAAAACGAAGGCAAGACACTTGGATTAGCGCAAGATTAGAAAAAAATATATCAATGAAGAAAATTTTTGTGCAAGGATAAAATCATTTAACACCCTGATAGAAATTTTTCTTTTTGAAATAAATCATGCGATGTTCCAAAATTTAGTAAAGTCCTTTTGAAAGTTAAGCTTGCAGTTCCTAGGTCTTAGAAATATTTTAAGAAGAGACTTGAATAAGACTTAAGGAAATTCAGGTATATAGGATTTGAATGATGTATTCTTGAGAAGTCTAGGAAAAGAACTATGCGGTCGACTTGCTAAAGGAATCTTTAGCTGATGCTTGAGGACAAACATTGTTTAAATTTGGGGGTGTGATAACGGGCAGAAATGCACGTTATCATAGTGCTAAGTTCTTAAACAATGTTAGATTGCATTGATGAAATATGTTAACTTGTGTCCATTAAGCATCGTTTTCATGATATTGCGGTTGCATGCGTTCAACGCATCAGAACAGTTGATTTTTGTATTTTTGTGCAGAATATGTGTTAACGCAATGCAAAGATTGCGATCATAGAAATTCATTGGTCGAGTGCAACTTCACCGCAAGGCTTTGCATTGATCGTGCTTGCAAATATTCGCCCAAGAAGGATCGCCGCAACTTGGTCAGCGCAACATGGTGGGCGCATCTGGGTAAAAGGCCAATTAAGAGCGATGAGACAGAAAGATGATGACAGTCGAATCCAAATTAAGTTAACAGCCAATAACGGTCACAAAGTACATTCAAGCTTTATCGATGATAATTATTCGGCACATCAGTCAGGAATTAAAGCTGTCCCATATGTACAACCAGGAGAGAGAAGTCGCCTTTCACCATGGATGCTCTATAAATACCAAGGGCATTCATCAGAGAAGGGGTTAACAAGTTGATTAGTTCACGATTTTAGCAGTTAAAAATTTCATAATTCAGTTTGCACATCTTTAGTTTTCTTTCATTTTTAAGGCGAATGCAAGGGAAGAAGTTGTACCGGCCCTGCGGAAGCGGGAACATCTTTAGATTAGAATAGAGATTTCAGTGTAAAAAGCCTCGGTCAGCAAGGAATTGCTACCAAACTCTTTACCTTTACTTTCCATTGTCATTTTATACTCAACTCATCTATAAAAATGGAATTCCCTTCTCTATATTTGTTCACTCTCTGTTATTCACGCATGAGTAGCTAAATCAGTTGAATGGGTTGAGAAGCAGCTAGTACAACTAGGGAATCTTCATTCTTTGCGATTATCTTGTTTATGTATGCTTCATTCATCCATTAGAGATACTTGGGAGGGTAGTTTAAGGATAGGATCTAGACTTGGGAAGGTTAGGTTAGAATCTAGACTCGGAAGAGCCAGATTAGAACGCATAAACAAGAGATAGGCGCTTAGGAATGAACCCTATTTGTTATCAACGCATCGCATGCATCCTAGAGGTAGGATATGATTGTATGCGGTCACCTTGTTTTTATGCATTTTGCATCATCGCATAGGACAAGAGTAGAGACTTAGGGATGAGCTATATGGACATTTTGCATTCAACATATGCGTCTGAGATTTAGGCGCATCGCATTTACATTGGAAAATAACTTGTTGTGCATGGTTGTAACATGATCGCATAGTCTGACACATTCCCAAGTAACGCTAACTAAAGATCTTCTCAACCCGTTCACCGCATACTCATTACATCTATCAACGCAACTGTCTTTTCTCAACTCCTCTGCAATTGTTTATTCTTTTTCATCAACGTAAACAACAAACCCAACACCTTATTTATTTATCCGGTTACCGCAAAGTCTTTATAAAAATTACCAACGCAATCTATTTTCACAAGTCCCTGTGTTCGACCTTGGACTTACCAGGAAACTCAGAGGAATTTACACTTGGATTCCACTGGGGAAACTTGAGTGCACAACGCAATTCCATCAACGCATATCATCCATATTTCCATTTCATAAAACCAAGCATCAGGTGACGACATCAACTGTTGATTGGAAGATTCTCTCTATTCACATTGTTGCTGATGGTTCGAACACAGAATATGGTGGTAAGGCTAAAGGATCTTGTCATTCTCCCCACAGACGACATCAACTGTTGATACCGAAAATTGCACCAATAATAAATTTTTATTTGGAGAAGAATAATTGGATATCCTGCAAAAAAAGGTGAGTAAAGCTAACACTAGTGTGGTGTTGAACCAAAATCCACTCCGACGCTCAAGTTAGAATCGGGTTTGAATTTGAGTCGTAAAAATTAGTATGAGTTAAAAGGAATACCTCTCTTTGATGACCCCCTGAATTATATAGCTCATTCAATCAATAACTGAACTTAACTTGTCCTTCCAAGCTATCACCAATCATTAATTAGTCCGTTTTTCATCTAAATCATCATTGCTTGGGCCGCTACATATCTCAACCTTTAAGGAGCTAGACTCTTGGGTAGAACCATGACGCTTGATTCTCCAATTATAAAATTCATTGCCATTATATCTCTTTAATCAATTACTTCAATAAATAATTTGATTATATAAAACGGAAAATAGCTAATGACTAGTCTTTAAATTAACTATGAGATTTCCATGCATTTTCTCTTGAAAGACTAATGATGCATGGCTAAAATTCCATGCAAAATTCCTTATTTCAATTGGGCTAGCCCAATTGAGGGTAAAAATGGGCTATGACGTGGTTGCCCATATAAAAATATATTTATTATATTATTATTATTTTTGAGCTGGCCTCATGGCCTAAGGCCAACTGCCAGCCCACTTTGGCTGGACGTTAAATGGAATGAGGGAGAAATTGGCAGGCCTCCCCCATTTACTTGCTAGCCGGACTTTTATAGCTGCCAGCCCTCTAGGGCTGGCCTTGCCGCTTGAGGAGGTGGGCAGCCCGACTGCCTCCCCTCCCTCATTTCATTTTTTATTTCATTTTTTTTATTTTCTTTAATATATATATATATATATATTATATCTCTTATTTATGCCTATATCATTTGAAAGTCTATTAGCTTGACTTTCATATTTGGATTGCCCGTCAAGCTTGGTTGGCTATCCTAGTTCACCTTATTAACTCAATTGGCTATCTGGGTTCAATTTCACCTTCCACACACAGTAATACCGAGAGCAATAGCAAGCACATTACCACTGCCCCAATCCAACAAGTTCAAGTAGTAATCATCAACAAGATCAGGAGCATCCAAAGTCCTTTTAGAGGTCTGCATTATAAAATAACTCATGCATCAGAAAATAAACCCAATTGATGATTTCTTCAGACAAATTTAACCATATTCTCATTGAGGCAATTTATCAAACACTTAGCACGCAACCAACCTGAGGGATATGGCGAAGGGGCTTGACAGGTTTATCACGAGAAACGGAAGCGTAGGACTCCTTAGGTATCAACTTAACTGGTGCAGGAGGTTTGTTCTTGAACACAAGGATTCTTGTTCGATTCAAGTTTAATGATTCAGCCAATCGCTTTCGATAAGCCTCCCTAGACGGAGAACTAAGAGAAGGATTTTCTTATCTTTCCTCCCCCATCAGTCACTGTGTAATGCGCCTAATCGAAATCCATAGCCGATCGATTCGGAATAAACCTATCCAACTGTAATCAAAACAAAGAATTAACAGTACAGTACAGAAAACGGTTAAGAAAGAAACCTAAATTCAAATTTAATATCGAAAAACAAAGATAACTCATCAATTCAGAAAAGTCGATTCAGCAAAATGATATAAAAAGAACAGGATATCTTCATGTAATGAATGTCTTAGAACAAAGGAATACTTACATTTTCCTTGGACTGTTTTCTCTGGAGATGCTGTTCTTGTAGGGGAAAGCGCGAGGGATTAGCTTTGGAGGAAGAGCTCAAAGATCCTGTATACATAACGTTAAATTTTCAAGAGAAAAAAATGACAATAATACAGAAACCGAACAGATCGATATAGTGCTGCAAGAAATCCCAAAGGCTTGAATAAAAGAAGAAATTCGTAAAATTGAATATCATCAAACCAAAAATATCAAAAGATCCAAACCAAACTCAGAGTGCAGTGACGAAATTCGAGAGCGAGAGTGACTTGAATTGCTAGAAAAACAGACACTGCAGTTTTCAATTTTGGAAAAAAATAGAATCATATAGAATTTGACCGTTGAAATAATCCTATTGACCAAAATACCCTTCCATCTCACTACTCCCTAGTGTAAATTGAAAGGGGTATAAATGAAAATATGGTCGCGGAATTTGCCTTCTAAGAGAGAGCCGTTGTAATAGGCGTATTATCAAAGGAAATTATGCCTCATATCCATTTTAGATTTGGGTTTATAAAAGGAAAATTGTAATGGGTAGAAAAAAATATAAGTATATTTGTAAATGTAGCAATAACTTTTTAAATTTATAAATATTACAAAAAAATTTAAACTTAGTTCTCGATTTTTTTTATTACTACGATCTTATTTTTATTTGTGTGTCAGTAAGTATAACTGATATATTTTATATTTCGATACAACAGTCAGATAATATACTTTATATTTAGTATATCAATCAATTTATATATTTTATTTAAAGAATATCATTTTTACAACTAATATATCATGAATTTAATTGTGTTATGGTCGATGTTATTTTTTGATTATGGTAAATATTTTTTTTTTATTTTTGTCTCGTTTTGATATAGAGTTATTTTCATTCGATTAGTTAAAATCTAAAATTGATGGTATATGTTAATTGTATTAATTTGTCAAATGATATACCAAATATAAATTATATTAATTAATCTATTTTATCTTCAAATGTTTGATATGATTTAATCGGTATCTAAGTTATATTTAATTTGGCACATCAATGTATAACAAATATTTTGTATTTTACATATTAATTGATTAATATACTTGATTTAGAGAGAAATAAACATATCCATGATATTGTTGATATACCAAATACGAAGTATATAATTTAGAATGATACTCCAAGTATAACATATTGACATTTCACAATTGTATAGTAGTGCTAAAACAAAATGAATTGCAAGTAAATTATTAGTATATCATTAGTCTATCATAATGAGCTCAAAATGCAATAGATATTAAGTGTTTGGTGCATTCGTAGTTTATCAACAATCATTCAAATTTTATTTAAACTGTAACATAGATCTATCAATAGTATACCAATATTTATTAAAAATTCATTTTATATACATTTTTAGTATATCAATGGTATCATTCATGATTTAAATCAATTTTAAGTATTGTAATGGAATCAATAGTATAACAATACTCAAGTCAAACTTCAATTTCAAATATATATATATTATTTGTGCATTAGTAGTCATAGTTAGACACTTATTCAAAATTCACTTAAAGTATAAATTAGTTTGCCAATATTGTATCAATGCTCATAAAACACTAATTTGATGTATATCATTAATGTATTAATAAAGTATATCAACATTTCTTCAAATAAAAATTTTAAATATAACATCGTCGTATTAGTATTATATCAACATTAAATCGAAATTCATTTAAAATATAAAATTTTGTGTATCATTAGTATATAAATATTTCTTAAAAATACATTTGTCCAATTATATCCATAATATATCAACATATGTTTAAAATTCAATTTCTATGTGTAACATTGGTGTACCAATAATTCATCAATATTCATTCAAAATGTTTACTAAAATAAAAAATTGAACCATAATAAACTGATTATAATGTACTTGAAAAATAATATTCTATAATAGATGAATAAAGATTGAAATTAAGTCCACAAATAATAGTAAATGATAAGCACATCTGGACTAATAAATATGGTTTTTTTTAATACATTGATGAATAAGGTTTAGGTTAAAAATCACATTTAGTTCCTATATTTTCATATAAGTAACAATTTAGTCCCTAGATTTTGGTTTGTAATGATTTGGTCCCTATACTTTCAATTCTATAACAACTAGTCCCTAAATTTTACTATTTAACAATCTAGTTCTTGAATTTTAAAATTTGTAACGATTTAGTCTCTATTGTAGAAATTAATTGTAAGGTTTAATGAGATCTCATGCATAAATTAATTGTTACACTAATTAGAGAATTAATATTTTTATAAAATACAATATTTATATCATAAAATACTAAAAATTGACATCTAATTTTGATTATTTTTTTTAATGTTCGGGAATAAATTGTTACAATTTAGAAAATACAATGACTAAATTGTTACATACTAAAGTTCGGATACTAAATTGTTACGAAATTGAAAATACAAGAACTAAATCTTTACAGGAACTAAATTGTTATGAAATTGAAAATACAGAACTAAATCGTTACAAACCAAAGTTTAAGGACTAAATTATTACTTTCATAAAAGTCTAGGGACCAAAAGTATTTTTTGACCCATAAAGTTTATGGATGATAAATTTAGCATATCCATTGTATAACTTAAATATAACGCATCCCTCTAAATCTTAGGATAAAAATGTAAATCCTTTTAAATCTTAGGATAAAAACATAAAGAATATAAAAGTGTATCCAACTTAGATCTAGGTCAGGAGAGATTAGTATACTTGGAAGAGAGAAGAAAAAAAGCCCCAATTTTGACACAAAGTAGAACTCATTGAACAATAATTGAGTCTAAATGATTTCTTTCTTATTTCATCATTTTCTCTCCATGTAAAAAATTACCAAGTATTTGTAACAACAAGTTCAAACCATTGAGCTTGAGTATCTTGCAAACAATTAGAATCATTACCAACACAAACACAACTCCCCATCACAATCCTAGTTGAATTTGAGCTCTCTTTCTCTAAACACAAACCATTATTCCCTTGTTTTGTTAGTGTTGCCAAATGAAGCTTAGAGTCTGAAATGGCTGTCCAAACACTTTGCTCACCAAAACAATCACTTGAAAGTGATGGTGGAAGCCCATTTCCATTGGCTTTTAGACAAAAATTAGTGGCTTCCAACATTATTGGAGTCCCATCTCCTTCATGACTCCAATGGCTTGCATTGGAACAGTTGTTGAGATAAATTTGCTTATCCATCATGTCTTTTACTTGGACACATTGCCCACTTTGTGGATGGTACATTACATAAGTGTTTGAGGAATTGGAATTTGGATCTGCCATGTGCATAAAGTTTAAGTTACCAATAAAGGGAAAAAATGAAGAAAAAGGGGGAAAAAAAGGACTATTATACATATAGTTTTCAATTTTCATACTAATAATTTTTAAAATTATAGATGTAATTTGTCATAAAAGGGTCTATACAAAATGTATCCTTGTGGAATTGGAATAATACTTTAACCTAATTTCTATTTCAACCACCTTCAAACCATAAAATTGAGCTTAATGTTGTTAATTTCTAATATAAATTTGATTCAGGGAAGAAATAACTTTTATCTCAATTCAAACAAAAAAAAATTTTTTTGTTTGGATATCATGTTAAATCACACGACTAAATCTACACGTATGCATTAATTTGTAAACCATCAAAGATTGACTTAATGCTCAATAAAAGTCATGGGTGATTTAATTTAATTAGAAAAAAAAAAATTAGAGAGAATGAGTTTGATCTACGATGGCCAATCAACCTATGATTTAATATCGTATGAATGTTTTATAGGATAGAGTGAGTTGTTTCAGAGATAATCAAAATATACATAAGTAGGTCAAATACTCATAAATATCTAAAAGAAAAAAGTATCAACTTGTAGAGAAGAGGCTGTCATAAATGGTAGGTTTTTTTTAATACAAATGGCACATATTTTAATTTAAGATTGTCCCGTGTCCATATTTATGTAGCGAAGTTTCTATCATCAAGTTTCATTGTCAAGAAATGGAATTGATTTGAGATTGAAGAAACTTTTAAAATAATTATTAGTAACTGAAATTTTAAACAAATTATATGTAAAATTAAGTAAATAAGTGTTCGGTAAATTTCAAATCTAAATAACAAAAAATATTGTAGAATACAGATAAATAGGAATTTTAATAGTTAGCTATAAGAGGTATGAAGCTTCTTTAGGAAGTTTATCCTAAAAGCTACTCTAGGCAGATTTTAGAAATCAATGAAATTGAAAAAGCAATTGGGAATTTTTAAAAATAGAAAAATAAAGAAAATTATTTACACAAAATAATAAAATTTTAATCTTTGTTTTAAAGGTGAACCGTCAAACAGTACTCGAAGTCATACCTTGTAACATGGTTTGCAAGAGCTGAAACATTTGAGAAAAATGAGGGTTTCTAACATCCGTCCAATTATAGTTCAAAACTCCAAACACTTCTTCTGGTTCGATCTTGCCCTGTCTATAATAATAACTCCCTTGCCAAGCCCATAATGCCCAATCCAAATCTTTCTTAGCAAGATGAGCCCTAAAGCAACTCAAAAACCTATCATCAGCCTCATTAACTCCCCTTTGATCAAACCCAAACTCACTCACAAACAAAGGAACTGCCTCAGCTCCTTCCATCACAAACTCAGCTCTCTCCACAAACCCATTGATGATCTTTGAGCATATTTTGTTGAGAGGATTATTAATGAACTTTGATTGGGATTCTCCACTGAAGGAATATAAGTGTACTTCAAAAACTAGCTTGTTATGTAGGTTGTTTAGTGGCAAGGGGTTTTGTCTTTGGCATCTTAGGTCGTTGTCGAAGTTTAGACCTGAAATGATTATGAGGATGTTCGGATTTATGGTGTGGATTGTTGTTGCTCCTTGTGTCATGTATTTGTTCCAATCTTTTGATTTTGACTTTGTGCCTCGGAGTTCGTTTCGTAGGCTCATAGCTACCACCTGTTTGATACAAGGGTAAAGTAAATAATTTTCTTAAAGTGGGTGGACAAAATTTTACGTGTTGACATTTTATTTATTAATTATTTTCATTATAGATATTAGGACTCCATTTGATAATTATTTTATTTTTGAAAATTATGTTGGCTTCTTTACAATTTTGAAGTGAATCTTTTACATTCTTTAAAATATATTTTAATTCTGAGCTTAGTTTCAAAAATAAAACCTCAAGATTTTAGTTAGATATAATGAAAATCCTACTTTGATGAGTCTTTTTTATTAGCTTAAAAAGCAAATGAAATTATTGGTTGACATTCCAAAATTGAAATAATCTCGACTTTGGTATACTTTTCAAATATTATAGTTTTATAGGAGAAAATCAATGTTGACTATAAACGGTTAGACCATAAACTTTCAATATCATCAAATTAGACCAAAAAACTTATAAGTGTTGCAATTTTACCACGGGTTCAATTTTCATTAATTCACCCACTAAATTTTTGTGAAAATGTTCTAAAATATTCGGCCTAAACTCATCAATTTCAATAAAATAATATTTTGCACAAAAATAAGTTTGACCAATGTACAAATTGACTATGAACCAACTTTACCAAAATTTTATAAATTTCAATGACAAATTTATCATTTAAAAAAAAAAAAACTATTAATTTTATACCATACATATATTTTTATCAATTTCCTAGAACACAAACAAATTTTTTTTAATAATGATTTTTGGAGCATAAGGGTTAAAATTAGAATTTTCTTTTTAAAGCTTAAGGTTAAGACTGCAACAATCGTTTAAGTTTGGGGTGTAATTTGATGAAAGTAAAAGTATAGGATAAAAATTGATATAACTTTGAGAAGTTTAATGTCAAACTTGATATTTTCCCCCGTTTTAAGATATACCACATTTATGTGTATTTTTTTTCCAATATGACTTGTCGAACTCTTTCCTTAAAATAAATGGTTGTACCGAGGATGGTAACCAACTTGCCATGTCTTTCAAGGTAAATGACACTTCTGAAAAAATTAGAGACAAAATTGAAATTAATATTTTAAAGTATTAAGGGATTTAAAATGTAATTTAACCATTATAATAATAGCCTAATATTACTAAAATAATAACCACTAAAAAAAAGTTACTATAATTTGCTTGATTACTTTGGTTATTTTAATAAATATATGGATTTGATCTTTTATTTAATAAATGGACTATAATTGTAATTACTTATATAAAATGTGCATCTCTACGTTATACTCTCACATTTCGAAAAAAATCATTTCAAAATTAAGTACAACACTTACGTACATTTGATTTGTTGTAGAATCGTCGGGCAACCAAACGAAGACCTTCCAACCATTCTTCTGGGTCGAAATAGCGATCTCCAAAAAAACCATTTCCGTCGTCAAGAGAGCAACACCATTTTGGTTGACTAATATGATTGTCAGCTATAACCATCAAACCACTTGTCCCAAGTATATCGACCGCAGCTTCATAAGCATTGAAAACAGTCATGTTCAATATGAACGGATTATGCAAAGCTAACCCCATCTTGGACGCCTTCAAATCAAGAAGGTCAAAATTCTCTTGAACTGTCCTATTAGCATATCGAGTAAACATGTGAGTTGCATATGTAAGTCTCACACAATTAAACCTCAGTCGCACCACCTCATCAGCAAGATCTTTCAACGGCCTACGATCAAGGCCTTCAATTAGCATGCTCTGAGTGTGAGAAGGCCAATTCACGCACATAAGCTTCATTCGACGTCCTGCGGAATCGACAATCCATCTCCCATTGGTTGAGAGAGGAAAAGAATAAGAAAGAGAGAAAAAGGAGATGAAAGCTAAAAACACAAAGTTGATTTGAGTAGTGTTTCCCATTGGTTTTTATTTCTACAAAGGAGAAATGGGGCTATTCCAAGCCATTTTTTATAGTGCTTGAAGCCTTTTTTTTGGGTGTCATAATGCAAGAAGAGAAATTAATGTAGGAGGTTGTTGGCCAACTTTGTGTTGGGAAATTTAAAAACTCAACAGGCTCTTTCTGCATTGAGGATCATCATAAATAATCTTTAGCTTCATTTGCCTTTTTAAATGAACATACATTTCACAACTGTTGTGTTTAAAAAGGGAAAAAAATGTATTGAGGCATATTCATGAGAAAGTATGCAGTAATTCTCACCAATTAATGATCCACCAAACTGAGTTTTGAATTTGATGTTTTTTTTACCCTTAATAGATGCTCTGTTTTCACAAATCATATTGGAGCTGCTGTTTTCTGATGGGAAAGGCCCTAAAACTCATAACAAAATCTCATCCTTCAACTTTATATTATATACTTTTGTTTACTCGTAATTATTAGTTAATTAATTAACACAAATCACAAAGTATTATTGTAATATGTTTGTTCAATTCCTATATTTCTGCTAAGCAGATGATAGTCTAACTGAGTATAGTTTAATTGGTTAAAGCAAATTATCAACAATCAGAGAGGTTTAGAAATCTCTAATACATATGTTCTACTAAAAAAAATAGGTTTAAATCTTATTTTGGTCCCTGAACTTTGAATGATGTTCTAGTTTGATCCCTAAACTTTTAAAAATGTATGTTTTAGTCACTAAACTTTGAATATTGTTTTATTTTGGTCCTAAGCTTTTAAAATGTTTGCTTTGGTCCTTGAACTTTTAAAAAGTGCTTATTTTTATCCATAATATATTAGAGTTTAACAAAATTGCTAGGTGACTTATATTTTTGGATGATTAAGCTATCAAATAAATTAGCTACGGTAACAAATCTAGAGTTTCGATTTTGAATAAGGTGGCAAAACAGGAGTATTTAAAAGACATTTTTAGTTCAAAATTTTGTTCATTCAATATTTGGTATGTTGGTTGTTGGCATTTTACTTCACTTTCATTTTGCTCGATATATCTAAAACTTAGTTATCCAAAATTACAAGCTTCTTCACTTTTCTATAGGGACTAAATAGACATTTTTTAAAAATGTTTAGGAATTAAAACGAACAATTTTTTAAAATTTAAGAATCAAAATAGAATAAGATTCAAAGTCAGAGACTAAAGTAGGATTTAAACAAAAAAGATACTAACATATAGCATGCCCATGATAAGTTGTATTTCATTAATGACCACAAGAGGGTAGCTTAAATAGAAATATTATTTAAAATTGAGGCATGCAATTTTTTTTTTTTTTTTTTTTTTTGAGAACAACCATTATAGGGTGGAAGATTGAACCTCCAACTTTTTTGATCAAAATATATGTTAATATTATTGAGCTAAGTTCTAAATTGAGGCATGGAATTAAGACAAACAAAGAGACTAAATACATTTTAAATCTTTAAATTCACGCATCCATACCTCTAGTGATAATTAAATTGAAAAACATTATATTAATTAGGCTCCACTTNATTTTAAATCTTTAAATTCACGCATCCATACCTCTAGTGATAATTAAATTGAAAAACATTATATTAATTAGGCTCCACTTGACAATGATTTTGTGTTTTTGTATTACTTGTTCCTCCAAATTTCTTTACTATGATTTTCAATTTTCTTAAAAAATATATTTGAATTCTTAATAAAATTTTAAAACTAAAAAAAAAAAAACTCAAAACTATTTTTTTAGTACAACAATTACGTGGTGAGGAATTGGACTTCTAATCTCTTGGATTGGAGTGCATGCTAATACTATTGAGCTAAGCTCACTTTGACACTTTTTTTTATTTATTTATTCAAGGAAAACAAAACGAAAGAAGTCAACGGGTGGAAGTATAGTATTTCTGACCTAAATTAGTTATTTATTTTTATTATTTTGAAATAATACAAAACTCAAACAGCAACCTGAAGGCTTACAAGCTGACCAAAAGATCATGTTAAAAAAGATTGATATATAGTTTTAGTTCATGAACATGTAAAAGGATCAATAGGAGTTCACTCTTAAAATTGAGAAAAGAGTGATCTGTCACTATTTGGTTTTCATACACAAGTGAGAGTCGTTACAATAAAATACCTAAGAAGAAATTTTCGAAAGTGGAGTAGGAAGTTTTTAACTATGATAATATTCATAAAGACAAAAGTATAAAATCTCTAAATGAAAGAGAATGAAACTAGACTACTATAAGCATGACTGAATTAGTTAACGAATATGTAATAGTTGAACGGGTTAAAAATATAAATTTTTTTATTACATATGTTTGTTGAACTCAGAAAGAAAGAAGAAGAAAACAACAAATGGACCCATGGTTCTCATTCATTGTAGGTGCAGCAAAATGATTGGAAATAAAATTTCCTTCACAGTGGCCTAATTGTTGGTAAATGATGCTTGCTAAGGAAGGAAGTTTTAATGAGAATTGGTGTTGGGGATGTGTCATGGTTTTTATGACATAATAAATAGGGGAAATTATTAATCCTTCAAATTTCACACTTTAGCCATCTAAAATTGTCCTATTGAAATCTTAGCCTTTGACAAATTGTTATCTCATAGGCATTCTCCATCTTTAGCCCAAGAATGTGTCAAATGGCCCAATATTTTTTTTTTCAAAAGAAAAAATAGAGGATTGAATTAATGATACAATATAATTATTTTTTATAAGTTTGATAGCATATTTGATATTAATAATACGAATGATACGATTCGTCCTACACATTGTGTTATTTCCAAAACTTTTTTTTTTTTTTTGTTAGTTTTGATGCTTAATTGGGTGTTTTCATGCATATATTTATTTATTTTATAGAAATTAAGAAAATGGTAAAATAATTATTGAAGACAATCGAATCGATTAAAAGAACACTTAAGGGTACAGTGATGAGATGTTGTCCAACAACATTGAAATGTGGTTGAAATTTTTTTAAAAAATGAGACAAAAAACAACAATACGATGATATGAAGCTTTTCTCCTAGCATGAAGCACACGTAAAATATGCTACACATGTTTATGTTTGAAGTGCCACAATAGTGCATTTTTGGATAGCATCTAGATGTCAATCTATCATCTTAATGTTACCTCAACTCCTATCACAAATAACAACATTCTAGCATCTTTTTTTAGGAGGAAAAGCTTGGGACTCGAAAGAAAACAAAAATTTGAGAATAATATTAAGGGTTTGGAGATGACATTTAAACTTAAAAAGAAAATTTTTAAGGCTTGAGATTGTGGAGATTGCACGAAGAAAAAAGATCCATATGTCCAACCATTTGTTCTTTCCCTGATTTTTTGCACTTTTGTGCTGAATTTTAGCATGAGGCATTGTAGCTATTTTATGACCATCGTTCCCGGCTAATTCTCTTCCTTTTAGAGATTATTATACTATTTAATTTTGGATAATTATTTTAAATAGTAATATTGTTGAAAATATTTCTAAGTATAGCAAAATGTTATTGATAAGATAGACCGTGATAGATCATAATAAATATCTATCACTAATATTGATAGATGTCTATCACGATCTATCACGGAAAAATAATAAAATTTTTCTATATTTATAAATAAGTTGGCTCATTTTCCTTTATTTGAAGATAATTCTTTAATTTTTATAGTTTGATTAATTGAATGTATGGTAGTGCTTTTATTTTCATACATACATTTAATTTCTTAATTAATGCTTTTGATCTTTTGCGCTAAGTTGTTGTTTTTGAATCTTAGTGCTCAAGAGGCAATTTAGATTAGAACTTAAAAGCATGAAGAAAGGTGGTTCTAAGATTGATTGATTTAAGACAGTCATTAAAGAAATTGTATTTAAAGACATTGCATGTTTAATGAAACTAGATAAGAATAAGTTGATTTATGTAAATTAAAAATCTAACTGGTGAAATCAACTCTGTATGACACGTTTTTCAAATTTTCAAGTATTTAATTTTAAAAATAAATTATTTTTAAAAAATTAAAATGTTTAATAATTACTCAAAACAACTTTTGAAGTGTATTTTTAATAATTTTTGTTATAAGTGTTTAAATAAAAATAAATCTTTTAAAAAATACTTTTTTATCAAATAAATCCAAACGAACCCTTAATTAATTCTATAATCACAAATTTTTCTCGACATAAAATCAAATAGGATGCCATTTGTAATTTACTTCCACCATATGAAAACTTGACTCGTGCACTTAATATAAAATAAATGTTAGTATTTGTAGTCCTTAGATGAACTATAAACCAATCGAAATAACTAGTGGTAGATCCAGAAATTTTGTTGACGAGAGGCTTTATATAATTTAAAATAAAAATAAATGTAATGAGTGAGTTGGGCTTGACCTTAAGTCTAAAGAGGCTTAGAAAACAAATTTACCACTAAACTAACTAATGGTTTGATATTATGTTAGGTTTATATATATATATTATAAAGAGTATAAAGTTGAGGGGGACTCGACCCATACTAAATGTGCTCTGAAGATAACAATCTTGGTAATTAACACCATATTTAATTGCTTATACACTTGGGGTTAGACATTTTTTTTTTTTAATATTTAGTTCAACTAGAAGAAGAAAAAGAAAAACAACATATTCTTCTCAAATAAGAGCTAATCAACCATCCTAATATTTATACCTTTTTTTTAATTTCAAATCATTGATACTTTAAAAAGCGAAAGTTCAAACACAACCGATATAGAACATCAATAACCACGTTACACTACTTTTAAGTTTTCACAAAAGAAATTCACTAACAAAACTAGTTCATAATATTATCTCACTGGATTCCCGGGCCATAATTTCCTCCATGTGCTAAATCTCGTCGTACAATTCGTCCTGCTACAATAACCTTGGTCTCTAGGGCATTCTTATTTCCTGAAACAACTTGAACTTATAAACTTCTCATCAATCTTGGTTAGCAAAAAAAATAAAATAAAATAAAATAAAATAATAATCTTGGGAAATAATGTACCATTTGGAATCAAAATCCTTGCTACCCCAAAGGTTGAAAGGAAAAGCATAAGATACAAGACAATTGCTAAAATTGTTAAGTACTTCTTATTGGAAGCCATTTTGTTCTTCTATTGAAATCTTTAGTTTGTGTTTATATGTGAATAATGCTTGAAGGTTTTGTGTATCTTTCAAATAAATATAATAATGCTCAATTTTCAAATTTATAATAAATGTTTAATGGTCCATTGCTTGGAATTTGGTTGGCTAATTAGAAAAACGTTTCAATTAAATTTAAAATATCACCCCACTACTACAATAATAATTTTGGGAATATTCATGTGATGGTACATTTTTTGAGTTATTTCTATGGCTTATTTATTGCTAGTTTTGATGATTAGTTGACTATTTTCTTGTACACACATTCATTTATCTTTAAAATCTTAAATAAATAGATCAAAACGAATCACTAATTGGATATAAATAATTGAAATCAAGAAATTGATTTCTTGATTTCAATTATTAGGAAGATGCAATTCAACTTCAACTACTCAACCGACAACACTGTCACGTCGTTCATTTCGTAGTGTTGCAAAGCTGAAAACACCGGGAAATCTGGTAAAAAAAAAAAAAAAAGTTGCAGGTAGCGTCATAAAAGTTAAAAGAAATAAACAAACGAAAGAAAATTCAATATCATTGATATATATCATTTTTAAACCGTTTAAATTGTAGGAACTTTGAATCTGGTTATATTTGGTCTATAAATTAAAAAAAAAAAGGGATTATTTTAGTTTCTAAATTATTTAAAAAGTGCTTATTTTGGTTTATATATTTAAGATTTTGTTAACTTTTTGATGAAATTGCATCTAGCATGAATGAAAGTGAAGTAAAATGTCAACAATCAACATGTCAAAATGTTAAGTTGTATGTCCTAAAACTCGTAATTTGTAAATTTAAACATATTCTATTTTGAATAAAGATGTTATTGAGGTTTATTTAATAATACCGTTATTGAATATGTAAATTACACTTGTAAAGACTAAATCCAATAAACTAATATCCATGGCTATTTCATGAGTACTTGGACTTTATGTGGAGATATAAGAATGAACCAAGTTCGAGCAAATAATCAGAACAGTCTATAATATACGAATAAGGTTGGGTACATTATTCTGGTAACACTATGAGATACGACCCACTTTGTATTTAGTACAAACGATGTGATCCTGAATAGCTCATGTGAAGACATGCGAGTTGGGGATGTCCTATGCAATGAGTTTATGTGGAATCGGACCAAGAAACATGTTACTCTTACTTTATAACGTTGTTTACTGTTTAAGACTTACTATTTCAAAGCGATGACCTAGGTAACTTGACCTTAATCCTGAGTTAACTATGAACACCTGTTTATTCGAGATTATCCTTAGATTTGCATGGGTGAAGATTGACTCAATAGCGCCGGCTTAATAAGTCTCCCATTTTAGGGGTAAGGCTGGGTAGATAGTTGGGGACATAGGATGCAAGATGAAATTCACTCCTACCCACTTTTAAGGATAGTAGATAGGTTCTTCTCTTAAATACTGATTCTAGGTCTTAAACAAGGGGCCACATCCTCTCATTTAGGACTCGGTTCAGTGATGGATCACAAACCATTTGTTCATTAGAGGATCAGTAGAACTTAATGAACAAGATATAATCTCGGAGGTAAAACAACTTTTGACCCAATCATTATTATGAACAACCTGTGAAAGGTCGACTTACTGATTATGATTATATCAAGTGGATAGAAATATATCTACAGTGAGGGGAGTGCAACTACTGGGCTTTAGTGGAAAAACATGGTAGTGAACGAATGTTGATTAATTAGGTTAAAGAGATTAGTTGATTAATCTTGGATCGTTAGAGCCCATGATCTGTAGGTCCATTAGGTCCTCCTGCTAGCTCACAAATGGATTAAACCTTAAAATAGTGTGATGAGAGAATTTGAAACGTTCAAATTCAAATTGAGGAAAATAGGAATTATATACGATATCATTACACGTTTAATTATTGAATTAAAAAAATTGAAGAATCGGATAATATTCAAATATGATTTAAATATTAAAATTACATGAATGGGGATTCATATTTGTGGAATTAGTAGTGTAAATAATTTAATATTGGATATTAAATTATTTTTAATTATTTATTAATTAAATTGTTTAATTAATTATTTAAATTAATTTTATTTAAAATTATAAATTTGAATTTTTGAAAATTCAATTATAGTTTTAATTAATTTTTATGAGAATTTAAGAAAATTGAATTTAAAAATGAAAAATTTGAAAAAACCCAATTTAGTGGGTTCTATATCTTTTAACACTCATAATTCCACCTTAATTTCCATTTAAATCTTTGTGAATTTGGTGTCATCTTTCTATGCAATTTGATGCCACTACATGGGGTGAATAAAAGTTAGATGGTTCAGTTGAGATGAGGGCCATGCAAAACGTTTTTTTGCTGAGAATTTTTTGAAGAAGGGTTCTTCAACTTTAGTTGAAAAGAGTATCTTCTCCTGCAAAATTCCTTAAATTCAGTTCATTTTGAGTCCCACAATTCAATATAAGGTTAAAGAGAATAGTTAAGAAGATCTTTCGGTGGTCTACACCTTGTACCTGAGGAGATTAGAGCTGAATTTGAAGTTCAAAGTCATCAAAGGTGAGTCTTTTCTGAAACCCTCTTTTTATTTGATGAACATACTTAATTTGATGCTAAAATTGATGAATTAAAGTGCTTAATGATCCTGAATTTTTCTGCTAATTGCATGTTAACTCCATCACAAAATATTGAGCAGCCAAAATCTTGAACACAAAATTACTTTTGAGTTTTTCTATAGAAAATCACTTTACTATCTAATTCAAAATTAAAATCTAGATTTTTTTTATTTTTTATTTTTTATTTTTATTTTTTATTTTTTTTTTTGCGTGACTAACTTATTTGACATCCTATTAATCTAAAAGTGCATGTCATCTCATTATTTTATTTAAGAGTTATCAGAATTTTAATAGAAGAGACAAAAGTGAGTATTTTTAAAAAGTTTAAAGACTAGAATAGATGTTTTTAAAAGTTTAGGGACCAAAATATAACAAATTTCAAAGTTCCTGGACCAACATAGAATTTGAACATCTTTGAACCTATTGATTTGATGTATTGACTATACAATTAATAATAAATAAACATGTTTATGGTAAAGGAACAAGTAAATAATTATTGATAAATAAAAATTTTCAATATAATTAATATACCTTTTTCTTTTATACCGATTTATATGATATATTAATAATAGATCTAATAGCCAATGAGTATGAAAAATTAAGATAAGTGCAGTTGTTAGTACTTTTAGGACTAATAATTAATTGTATAGCAGTATTTTTAAAGAATTGTGAATATAACAAAATCTATGGATAATAGATTTTATCACTGATAGACTTCTATCAGTGATTGACTCTATTGTTGATAGTCTTATATCAGTGATATTGTTTATACACTAATAAACTCCAAATAGTTGGATTTGAATTTTTTTATATCTACTAATACTTTTGGTCTAATTATTGTATTTGCAACTAGCCCACAAAAATTACCAGTAAAAGACAAACTTCAATACCATATATTTGTCTTTTATAATTTATTGATATGATAAATTAATATTAGACTTCATAACACATGACCATGCAAACTATCATGGACATAAAGCAACTTCAAGTCTTACCAACATACTTTTTCAAATTCTTTTGATACATTAGATTAGTGATAGACTTCATAGCGATTGAACATGCAAATAATTAAAAAAAATAGAACAAATTAAATATCAGTAATTTAATGTTTCTATTTTATCGATAATGTGTATCCATAATAAACATAAAAGAAAATGAACTAATAGTAAATGAAATAAAAAAAAAAATAGTATTCTTATCTACCATATTTATATAATATACTAATAACAAACATGTAAACAATAAATGATATGGACACCTATTTACTAATAGACCTTAATCAGTGATATAAGTCTATCATTAATAGATCTTATTTTTTGATAAGTCAATCAAATAAATTCATAAAGGATAGATTTTATTTAAAAAAAAATCAATGATAGACCTGTATTAGTAATGAGTATTAATAAAAATTCAAATTGCATCATATTTACTAATAATTTGGGATTGTGCTAGATTTGCTATTGTTTTATATTACATTGTCATATATGCAATCTACCCAAAAACTAAGAATTCAAAAAATTAGGAATATAAAAAATTAAATTAAACTGCATAATATGGATACTTTTATCATGTAAAAGTAACAAAAGTACCAAAAATTTAAAATAAATCAAATAAAAACAGAAAAATCATTAAGTTCTAATGAAATTTAACTAAGAAAATCTAAGAAAATATATTTTCTAAAATAATTAAATACAAAATAGTGAATGTGCTACTTCAATGAGTTAGTCTCAGCCTAATCCAAATTCAGCTAAAACTTTGATCAAATGATCCAAGTTCAAGTGTACGTCTATAAACTTGGATATTGAAGGTTGGTTCGATCCAATGCAATCCAAATAGTGCCTTAGACCCTTAAGTTTGAGCTTGGGTCAAGCTTGGACTACAACTTTTTATTGTTAGGCCACTAGGCTAAAGTTCGTCCAATGATGAAAATGAAGTTTGATGGAGCCCTAACTCATCATGAAGACAATATTAAGGGGGCAACTGACTCATGAGTTTGGATTAGGAGCCCATGATTGGACACGTAAAGATCCGATTTTTTTTTTTTTTTTAATTAAAAATATAAAGGGTTGAACACCCAACCATTAAGTAATCATCCATGGTCTTGCCATCAAACTCTGCCTCCCACCTAAGTTGCCTTATTCTTACTTAAAAACATATGAAGAAAATGGTGAATATAAATATACTCATTAAGAGACTCAATTGTTGTGGTTGGGTCACATTCATGTCGTTCAACATTCAAATATGGTGATGTCTAAACTTTCTTTAATCTCCATCTCTCTTCTAACTTGAAATGTAACGATCCGATTCTTTAGGACTCAAGTTAGACCGTTACTAAACACATGCATGCATGGAACTTAAAACGACATCCTTTTATAGTGAAATAAATGCTAAATAAATAAGTTGAACTCAAAAGACCTTCATTAAATTTAGATATTAAAAACAGACGATAAGATATCCATAAATCATAAATGATAATAAATAGGTTTGAAAACAAATTTTAATAGTAAGTTTCAAATATCAAATTGAAAGTTGAAAAACGTGGAAAGAAATCTAAATATCATAAGTGGAAGCATAAAACTAATCCCCAATGACTCGTTCAAGGATCCCTCTTATCATTCGCCAATGCGTCATTGCTCTTACCTGAAACATAAACATGAGAAAGGGTGAGTATAAAATACTCAGTAAGTAACCCCACTACTAGGGTCGGGCTAGACATCTATGTCCTCTAGATGCCCACCTCTGGTGGAACAAAAAAATTGCTCTAGTCCTCATGAGACACATACATACATGCAAAACTAGTTTCTATCTTACTGTAGTTAAGTATGCCCACTACCTCTGGTGAATCTCGAAGAAAACACAATATCTGGTGAATCCCGAAAGAAACACAATCTAATGAATCTCGAAGGAAACACAATCTCTAGTGAATCCCGAAGGAAACACAATATCTGGTGAATCCCGAAGGAAACACAATCTGGTGAATCCCGAAAGAAACACAATACCTAGTAGACATCTAACTAATCAGTAAAGACACTATCATAGTCTCAACATCACAATTATTATAATAAACATACATATATACCTCGACATCATGGCTATACAACATGCATGTATGCCTCTATATCCTCATATCAAATACACCCTCATTGAATCAAGTATCACCTCTTACTAGTATGCAAGTCTCTACGTGCACAAATAAATCTTTCAGATTCTCATACAAGAACATATATCGATCATACTATACTATCCATCAATCATTTATCGTTCTGTCATAATATTCATCTATCATACTGGCATATATCTAGTGTTTGGCTCATGGGCAGTTCCAGTAGTAAGATTACTTACTTTGATATTAGGTTGAACCAAAAAGCAATTGAATCTTTATGCAATTCTTGAATCCTTAATCGAGCCAAATATTTGAGCAATTAACCCCTTCTAATCTCCACAATCTTTGAATTAAGTCCTAGTACATAAACCAAAATAAAATTTAACCTTTAGGTTCACACCTAAGCGTTTAATCACGCCAAAATCAGCAACAAAACTTAATAACTTAATTCGTATAAATTACATTCGAACTGAACAAGTCACAAAGCCCCAAATCTTACCAAAAATCAATGCCGAAATCACCTAATCTCTGCTTGAACAGCACACTAACGACCTTTTTAAACTCCTTCAAATTTTCAAAATTCAACCTCCAAAATCACGAATTGAAATGATAATTAAACATATTATTTATTGGGTATTCAAGATCCTCAACAAAACCATGCAAATCATTTAGATCTTAGCCCAAAACTACGAATCTCATGATAGCATTCGACAGAGGACAAACGACTAGAGAGAAGGAAGCCAACAGCGAGCTAGATTCCGACAACATGAAGGTCGGAGCAGCGCGGTTGTACTTGACCGGAGAAAGGATGTGGAACGTCGACGGTGCGCGTAGCCGAAGTTCATCTAAAAACTAAGGAGAGAGTGAGAAAGAGAAATTGGGGGTTTGAAAATTCCATATTTTTTTTTCTTTTTAATTTCTCATCACACAAATACATAAACAATATATATATTATATATATAATATTATTTTCATTTCCTTTTCTTTAAATTCCAAAACCTAATATTATATATATATATATATATATATATATATCCTTTCCTTAATAAATATGTCATATCAAACTAAAATCTTTCACCTCTTCTTCCAATTAATTAAATAAACCTAAAAATAATCACCAAACTTTAAACACTTCTTTCCACAATATTCTAAATCCCAAAAAATAAGTTATAACTTTCCAAATTAACTTGAATCCAAATTTACAAATCTTTTTAAGTACTTGATTTAATTACTTCCAAATAAACCAATTATCTTTTCCTAATTCTTTATTTAAATTTTGGATCCAAGTTCCAAAATTAAAGAGGGTAAAATCTTAAAACCACAATTTCCTCTTTTCCCTTTTAAATTTCACAAAAACTAAAAATTTCTTATACAAATAATTCAATTACCCCTTCCAATTAATTTAAAACTCATACTTAAAGAATCCACATTAAACAATAAAACTTCTTCAATTGTAACTATTTGTTTCCAAATTCCAAAGATTAAGAAACTAAAACTCAGCAATTTGAGATAATTAACTTAAATTTTCCTAAAAAAATGGGGATGTTACATTCTTCCCACCTTTAGAACTTTCGTCCTCGAAAGTTCAAATCTCGAAGAGCTTTTGATACTTGATCCTCACCTCATCCTCTCGCTTTCAAGTTGTTTCATCGATCCAGGTGAATAATATTTCAAACTTCAATTGTTCATAAAGTTCTATACCTCCTTTCATATAACATCTCCAAATTTTTGAAGGAAAACCAATTGAAGTCAATCTCAAATGCTCGCAACCAAAGAACTCTTAACTTATGAAGCCAAACCAACTTTGGCTTTGACCTCAAAATATTAATTTCTTTTATCCTATCAAAATAATAAAACCTTCATTAAATGATTTTATTTTCCTCTTACTTATCTTCGTTAAGATCAATAAGTTAAAGGTTCCCTTTTTCAATTTCCAAGTGAAACATACTCTCTATACCGAAATATGTGATCACTTCCAACCCTTTTATAACCTACAATTCAACTTCAATCTTCATACTTTTATTAGGGTACTTTCCACAAGTTAACATTGCCTTTAAACTCCAAATTCTCATCTTCATCTTAGTATAGTTAATTAAACTTAAGCCTCTTCATCGCAATAAGACATAGGTAAAGTCAAAGTACCTTGAGATCAACAATTCGTTCTAACAACTTATTTTCTCCCATTTTATACCAATTATAATTTCAACCACCTCACCTTCCTTGACCAATTTATTTCATTTAAGTCTCGTAAGGAATTCCTTATACTATTGCTTTATGTTCCAACTAGTAATTCTTCTTCCTTTTAGATGCATTACATGAAGAACCAAAACACCATACCTACTCAATCCATCAACTCTGACGCCATTAAATTGATTATGACCTATCAATTCTTTCAAAATTTCTCTTGAAACGTTTTGACCTCAATATCTAGTAACTCTAAATAAATCACCGTCTCTTCCTCGCCTCTTGCATATCTTATAAAGAAACTTAAATCTCGTACCTAGGAATGTGTGCTTTGTTACAAAATTTCTTGTAGCATCACCAATTTTTATTCCCTCAATGCAACACATAATACTATTCCTCAGCGAATTCCCAACTCGCCTACCTTATTCGATGATTTAGACAAATATATCCTTTACTTTCTTTCTCATTATAAGTTCATAACACTTCATAGTTCTACAGAGTTTCAATATCTATGAACACAAAAATATGTCTGTTTCTATTAGTTCTTCCATGAATTAACTAACGCCAAATGGCCTTATTGTGATCCTTCATTCCTTCAATAATACAAAAAGTAATAGTTATCTCATATTAACTCCTTTCAGGTCATTAAACTAGCAATAACAATCATTCATTACATAAAGCTTAGACATGAAGGCTTTCAAACACATTTTCCATAAAACATGTAATGAAGGAGCGTACCTGGCGATGACGAGGAATCCGTTCATGAGCCATAAGGACAATCTGGACTTACATAGTAAGTTAGTCTACAGAACCTAAAACATGGGCTCTGATACCAACTGTAATGACCCGACTCCCTAGGACTCAAGTTAGGCCGTTATTAAACACATGCATGCATGGAACTTAAAACGACATCCTTTTATAGTGAAATAAATGCTAAATAAATAAGTTGAACTCAAAAGACCTTATTAAATTTAGATATTAAAAACAGACGATAGGGTACCCATAAATCATAAATGATAATAAATAGGTCTGAAAACAAATCTTAATGTAAGTTTCAAACATCAAATTGAAAGTTGAAAAACTTGGAAAGAAATCTAAATATCATGAACGGAAGCATAAAACTGGTCCCCAGTGGCTCGTTCAAGGATTCCTCTTGTCATTCGCTAGTGCATCCTTGCCCTTACTTGAAACATAAACATGAGAAAGGGTGAGTATAAAATACTCAGTAAGTAACCCCACTACTGGGGTCGGGTTAGGCATCTATGTCCTCTAGATGCCTACCTCTGGCAGAACATAAAAATTGCTCTAGTTCTCATGGGACACATACATACATGCAAAACTAGTTTCTATCCTACTGTAGTTAAGTATGCCTACTACCTCTGGTACATCCCGAAGGAAACACAATATCTAGTGAATCCCAAAGGAAACACAATCTCTGGTGAATCTCGAAGGAAACACAATCTCTGGTGAATCCTGAAGGAAACACAATATCTTATGAATCCCGAAGGAAACAAAATCTGGTAAATCTCGAAGGAAACACAATCTGGTGAATCCCGAAGGAAACACAATACCTAGTGGGCATCTAATTAATCAGTAAAGATGCTATCATAGTCTGAACATCACAATTATTACAAAATCATACTCTAATACCAGAAAGAACCTAATGTCTCCAGAGAGCTAGGTTAGAATCTGACTTGAAAGAGCAAGATTAACCCTGCATAAACAAGAAATAGGGACTTAGAGATAAGCTCTGTTTGTCAACTTGCATTGCATGCATTCTAGGAATAGGAATGATATTATGCGGTCGCATATTTGTGTGAATGTCATGTTGTCATTGCATAAATAGGAATAGAGGTTTATGTGTAAACCCTGTAGACTTATCGCATATTTATCTTATGCATTCTAGCCTTAGAAGCCGTGGCATTCACACCGAGAGGTGGTTTACTATTGTATGTATGTTGTATGATCGCAAGGCATGAACGCAACCTAGAGAGTTTTAGCCGAAACCCTTTTCAACCAGTTCACTGCATATTCATCGTATTTCCCGTTGCCAACTCTTTTCGAACTCTGCCGTATTTATTGTTATTTTCATTAACGCAACAACAAACCAACCACCTTATTTATTTCATCGGTTACCGCAAAGTTTTCATAAGAAAATTATCAACGCAAACTATTTTCACAAGTCCTTGTAATCGACCCTGGACTTACCAGGAAACTCAGAGGAATTTACACTTGGATTCCACTGGGGAAACTTGAGTGCACAACGTAATTCCATCAACGCATATCATCCATTTTCCACAATTAATAAAATAACGTAATTGAGTTCTTAAATCATGCTCTGATACCAATTGATAGAGTGAAGATACAAAATGCGAAAGCAAACAGAATCATTAAATACTCTAACTATACTTAATTTGAGTTCAAAAGCATACATAAAACAGTTTTTCAAGTAAAACGGTTTCAAGTATGTATTCCTTTGTATCTCCTTCTTGATCATTGCTCTCTCCACGAAATTGGATCTCCAAATCCTTAGTAGACCACCAAGGTGAGGTTCTCTATCATTCTCAACTTTGGATTGAGTGGTGGAAACTTAGATTTTTTGAGAGGTTAAGAGGGTTTGAGAGACTTTGAAAAAAATGCTTTAAAATCTCGGAAAATTGGATTGCATGGCTTCAAAATTTTGAATAATGAAGTATTTTACAAGTTCTAGAATGCAAGCACTCATGCATTTAGCGAATTGTCACCTCATTTAGCACTAAGTGAGTGGGCAAGGTGTCAAAATATGGAAAAATCCACTAAAAAACTCAATGTAGGATTTTTCCACTTAACACAATTTCAATGTTTTTAATTTTATTCCATTTTCCAACTTAATTAAATTAAATTAAAATTTAATTTTTGAAATTAAATTTCCTAAATTGAAATAGATTTAATTTAAATAATTAATTAAATAGATTTAATTAATTAATTAATTAATAATTTAATATCAAATATTAAATTAATAAAACACCTAATTTAAATATGAATCCCTATTCATGTAATTGAAAGAACTCTTAAATAAGAGAACCATTTGAGCGGAAGCAAGATCATTCCAAACCCATGGTAAAAGAATAAAACATTTATAAACATACAACCACAGTTATTCATCATCGAGTAAATTACAGCATGCTTTCAATTAATAACAAAGGGAATCGAGTGACATACCTTTGTAGGACTCTTCTTCAAGTATTCCCTCGATCAACACCAGTTACTCGTCCACTCAAACTCGATCCAATGTACTAACAAAACGAACAAAACAAACAAACAATCAATTCCAGAATTGTCTAATCCTTGAACCCAATCGAGTAAGAATTGATCCTCGAATTGAAACACTCGACAATACCACTCAATTACCTTGGTATTATCGGTGTGAGAATCCAAGAGGTGTGGGCTCTGTGTGGATTTGGTAGAGGGAAGAAGGATGTATACGATGGTGTATATGGAATATTGAGAACCTCTATCTCATATTTGAATACTCGATCGTCTAACAAACGAGGAGCTATCGTCTAGTAACGAGAAGTTTGGTGGTTTACTCTCTCAAAGGCTATCATATAGCTTTTCTTTTCACCCGATCAAATTTCTTGTTATGCTGAAAAAAATGAAACATTTTCACTTTTACTAATCAGTTATTAAAACTAATAGTAACTTCCCACACATTCGGTTAAAAGAGAAAATAAAATAACTACCAACAATTATCTATAATTGTTGTATTATAAATAAATATAATAACTAATTTATCATATTATATTTATAACATATAGTTTTAATATCACATCATATGTAATATTTAAACCATAGTTCTTTTCTCCTTTATGTCATTTAATATAAATCATATTTATATTAATTCCCCCAATTAATGTATCTAATACATCAAATCAATTAGATCACATATAATTGAAATAATTTAATTATATCATATATAATCAAATACCCTCTTGTTAATTTGAACACTTAAAACTAACCCAAAAACCGATTCTCAATTTGAATCCATTGAGCTACCAAGGGGACCTTATGGATCTGTAGCTTGAAGCTTCAACGGTACGTGAATAACTGACTAAACTCTTTAATCACGATATCCACCATCTGTTAACTGTCCGACATTCAACTAAAGACCGATAGCTACACTCTTCGCACTATAGATATATTTTTGTATCCATTGGATATAACCAATCAATAGTACGATGACCTTTCACAAATTGCTCATAAGTACAGCTGAACCAATTTACTGTTTTGCCCCTGTAGTTACATCTAACTCTTTAAGTACCAGTGAACCCTTTAATGAACAATACATCGTATTCCTACTATGAGTGAACACTTCTCGGGCCATGAGAAGGTGTGGCACTACATTGTTCAAGCCCCAAAATGAGCACTTAAGGGAACAATCTATTTACTTATCCCAACTTTAGAGAAGGAGTGAATTTCGTCTTGTGTAGGGGAAGGAGTGAATTTCGTCTTGTGTAGGGGTAGGAGTGAATTTCGTAAGGGAAGGAGTGAATTTTGTCTTGTGTAGCTGAGTTCCCAGCTCCCCAATCAGCCATATTCCCAAAGTGATAGGTTTGAGTCAGTGATCAGGCCACTCGCACCTATGCATATCAAAGGACCGCCCTTATAGGCAGCAGTTCCGAACTCACTTAGGATTAAGGTCATATTACCTATGGTCATCCTAGTGAAATGAAAGTCTTTGCCATGAACGACCTTATATAACGAGACTAAACATTTCGTGGTCCGGTCTTATACAAACTACTTTGTATAGGATACCCCCGCTCGCATGTCTCTACATGAATGATCAAGATCAGACCATTTGTAGCACTTTACAACACTTTTAACATCTACAAAGCAGGTTGTATCCGTATTGTCACTAGGATAAGGTTTCCCTCATTTATCCGTATACTACAGACTATTTAGGTTATCACTTAAGGCATGATCCACTTATATGTCTCCACATACATGCTTACGTTACAACAATAATCGAGGATCTTAGTTTATTGGTTTGTGGTTAATGAAACTAAAATATCTCAAGTTTCATAGACAATAGTGAAGAAAATATCTCATATTATTACATCACAAACATTTTTTTATACATGTTTTTACAAACTATAGAACCATATGAGATTTAGAGCATCAACCCCAACAATCTCCCACTTGTCCTAAAGCTAGTGGGGTGTACAAGATAAATACAAGTACAAAACAATAAAGTAGGGCACTAAGGCCAAGTATAAAACCTCCGACTTGCCTTAGTCCAACCACGGACGGTCCCGTAGATTGATCCTCTATAGGTGTTCCTCAAACACCATAGCTGTGAGAGCCTTCGTAAACGGATCAGCAAAGTTGTGCTCCAAAGCTATCTGTGTGACTATCACGTCCCCTTGATACACAATTTTGCGGATGAGATGGTATTTTCGCTCTATATGCTTATCGCGCTTGTGACTCCTAGGCTCCCTGGAATCTGCCACAACACCACTATTATCACAATAAAGGGTGATGGGCCTAGACATGTCTGGAACAACTTCTAGATCAATCAGGAACTTCTTAAGGCAAATGGCCTCCTCAGCAGCTTCAGAAGCCGCTACATATTTGACCTCCATGGTGGAGTCAACGATGCACCTCTACTTAGTGCTTTTCCATGCTACAACTCCTCTGTTAAGAGTGAACACTGATCCTAAAGTGGATTTTCGAAAATCCTTATCAATCTGAAAATCAGAGTCTGTGTATCCAGTAAGGATCAAATCCTTAGATCCATACTAAACATGTAGTCCCTTGTTCTCCGAAGATACTTGAGAATGTTCTTGACGGTAGTCTAGTGACCCTGTCCTAGATTAGACTGATATCTACTGACCGTCCCTACAACATAGCAGATGTTAGATCTAGTACATAACATCGCGTACATCAAAATGCCAACAACAGATGCATAGGGGACCCGTCTCATTTCCTCAACCTCTTGATGTGTCTTAGGACACTGTTCCTTAGATAGTGTAACTCCATGCCGAAAAGGTAGTAGGCCCCTTTTGGAGTTCTGCATTGAGTAGAACTTTTCTACACCATCGTCTATCCAAATCTAAACGATCGTTTAGCTTGGGCTACATGATCTAATCAACTCTTGGTCTTCTTCTTCCTCGAAGTAAACTACATCTCCATGCCTTGAAGCTTCATCACGAATGACTCAAACAAACTCAAACACTTTGAATATAGACTCGATAGCAAGTTTATAATGCCAAAAAACACAGGGTCTTTACAAATAAACTTCGAAATGTAAAAGAAAACAATAAATAGAGGCAATCATCCTAGAAACATACATTAACTCACATCCACAAATACATCTAACACTTAAACATAATGTAGACATGCTTATAACCCACCAATAATGTAAATGCAATTCAATACATCAATAGAATTTGGAATTTCATAACAACTTGGCTCAGACACCAATTGAAGGAACTCTTAAATAAGAGAACCATTAAGTGGAAGCAAGATCGTTCCAAACCCATTGTGAAAGAATAAAGCATTTACAAACATACAACTACATTTATGCATCATGGAGTAAATTATAGTATTCTTTCAATTAAAAACAAAGGGAATCGAATGACATACCTTTGACGAAATCTTCTTCAAGTATTCCCTCGATCAACACCAGTTACTCGTCCACGTAAACTCGATCCAATGCACGAATGCAACAAACAACTAGTGAATTCCACGAACTGTCTGATTCTCGACCCTAATCGAGTAAGACTTGATCCTCGAATAGAAACGCTCGACACTACCACTCGGTTGCCTTGGTATTTTCGGTGTGAGAATCTAGGAGGTGTAGGCTCTATGTAGATTTGGTAGAGGGAAGGAGGATGTATACAATCGAGTAAGTAGGAGATTGAGAACATCTATCATATAGAGTTGGATACTCGATTGTCTAGCAAACGAGAAGCTATCGTCTAGTAGCGAGAAGCTTGGTTGTTTACTCTCTCAAAGGCTATCCTGTAGCTTTTCTTTTGACCCGATCATATTTCTTGTGATGTTGAAAAAATGAAACCTTTTCACTTTTATTCATTAGTTATTAGAACTAATAGTAACTTCCCACTCATGCCGTTAAAGGAGAAAATAAAATAACTACCAACAATTATCTAATAATTGTTTTACTATAAATAAATATAATAACTAATTTATCATATTATATTTATAACCTATAGTTTTAATATCACATCATATGTAATATTTAAACTATAGTTTTTTCTCCTTTATGACATTTAATATAAACAATATTTATATTAATTCCTCAAATTAATTTATATAATACATCAAATCAATTATATCACATATAATTGAACTAATTTCATTATATCATATATAATCAAATTCACTCTTGTTAATTTTAACACTTAATGATTGCATTTCATCATTTATAGACATGCGTTTCATCATTGAAATCATAATTGGCAAAGAAAAATAATGCGGTAACTTACTAAATTAATCAATGTTTAATGATTGCGTTGACTAAAGAGGATGCGATGATAAAATTATCAAAGTTAAAATGAGATGCGAGAGTGCACAATTTGGAATAAACAAAGTCAATGAAAGATACAACCCCCAAATTTGCTCTGTCGCCCGCATTATTTGTGATCGCATTCTTCTTTGCGACAAGTCGATTTCTTCGATTGCGGTGGCTGTCCGAGCCTATCGCGTCTTTTCGTTATCGTGTAGGTCCCCCGCAATCGTTCACCATGATTGTTGCAAAAAAACATCAAGAGGGTCAAATAAAAGATAGAGTTAATTTTTTTTTTTAGAGATGCAAAGGAGTAAAAGGATATAGAAATGATAATGGATATAAAGAGGTAGAATTAAGTTCATGAATTGAAGGTTTCAAAGGATACTTCACAAAAATTGCGTCCCTAATGAATTTGAATCGCATGATTGTGCAGGGACTACCCACTTTTTTTTCAGTCAGAATTCCTCAGGTACAAGGAGGTGTTCTCGCGATGCAAGTCTTCTCCGTGATATATTTTGACTCTTTGCCCGTTGACTTTGAATGCGTTGGTCCCGTCTTCATTGGATAACTCAACCGCTCCATGCGGGAATACCTCTCTGATTATGAAAGGACCAGACCATCGTGATTTTAACTTGCCAGGAAAGAGTCATAGCCGAGAATTGTACAATATGACCTTTTGTCGACTTGGAGATTCTTCTCGCATAGTTGTTTTTCATTCCAACACTTTGCGCGCTCCTTGTAGATTTTGGCATTCTCATATGCGTGAGTTCTCCATTCATCAAGCTCGACCAACTGAAGTTTCCTTGCTTCCCCTGCAGCCTTTAAGTCAAAATTAAGCTTTTTCACTACCCACATTGCTTTATGCTCCAACTCAAATGGTAAATGACATGCCTTTCCGAACACCAGCGCATACAGGGACATGCCTATAGGTGTCTTATAGGCGGTCCTGTATGCCCACAAGGCATCGTCCAGCTTCATTGCCCAATCTTTGCGTGAAGGTTTTACCACCTTCTCTAATATCAGCTTGATTCCTCCGTTGGACACTTCAACTTGACGATTTGTTTGTGGATGGTATGGGTGGCCACCTTTATGAAGGATTTATACTTGAGCAGTAGTTGTTGATGATGTGATTAACAAAGTGAGAGCCTTCATCACTTATTATGGCATGTGGAGTGCCAAAACGTGTGAAAATATTCTCCTCAAGAACTTGGAGACTACTGCCGCATCACTTGCGACGCATGATACCGCTTCTACTCATTTGGAAACGTAGTCGACGACTAATAGAATGTATTTGTGACCATTTGATGGTGGAAATGGTCCATGAAGTCTATGCCCCAGACATCGAATAGTTCCAATTCTAAGATGATGTTCATGGGCATCACATGCTTCCATGAAATGTTTCCCATGTGTTGGCACTGGTCGCATTTCATTGCATAGTCTCTTGAGTCAGTGAATAAAGTTTGGCCAAATATATCCACTTGTAACACCTTTGCTGCTGTGCATTGGCCTCCAAGTGTCCTCACATGGTAGTCAATGGCATTGTGATAGTATACGCTGATGAGCAACATCTGGTATGCATAGGCGCAAATCTGGTCTGATCCCCTCTTATAAAGATTTGGCTCATCCCAATAATACGACGTCCACATACCATGGTAACTCTTCAATTTTAAACAGCTTCTAATGGGAAGTGTTTGTTCACCTCTGACTGGTTGAGCGATCGACTTCTGGATTTTCTAATCTTGTAAATGGTTCGCCCACCTAGTTCCCCGTCCTTTGCAATCAATGATTCCAGTTGAATCTTGGGGAGGAGAATCCATTGATTCAATCTCGGCAAGCTTTGCATCTTTCTTTGTCATTAAATACTTAATTGTCGATGTGTTAGTGGAACGATTACTTTGGATCCAGCAAGTAAGCTCTGAATTTCTAGCGCAAAGATCACCGCAAGCATCTCTTTTCTGTGGTAGTGTAATTTGTTTGAGCAAGGTTCAAGGTTCTACTCACATATGCGATGGGGTGTAGCGTTTTTTTCTTCTTTACGCCAGCACCGCCCCCATCACATAACCGCTTGCATCGCACATTAGTTCAAAGAGTTGTGTCCAATCCGGTGTGATCAACACAAGTGCGGTTATTAATGCGTTCTTTAGTATCTTGAATGCATTGAGGCATTGGTCATCAATGCATTGAGGCATTGGTCATCAAAGTCAAACGTTTTTTCTACCTCCAACAATGCACTCAATGGTTGCATAATCTTTGAAAAGTCTTTCACAAAGCGTCGATAAAAGCCTGCATGGCTTAAGAAGCTCTTGACAACTTTCACGTTTGTTGGAGGTGGAAGCTTTTCAGTTGCCTTAATCTTTGCCTTATCCACCTCCAACTCGTCCTTGGAGACTTTTTGTCCGAGCATAATACCTTTCTTCACCATGAAGTGGAATTTTTCTCAGTTCAGCACCAGGTTCATCTCTTCACACCTCCTTAGTATCTTCTCTAGATGATTAAGACAGACTTCGTAAGTTTGCCCATACACCGAGAAGTCGTCTATTAAAATTTCTACAGAATCTTCAAGATACTCAGAAAAGATGGGCATCATACACCTCTGGAATGTGCTCGGTGCATTGCATAGGCCGAACGACATGCGTCGAAATGCAAATGTTCCGTAGAGGTAGGTGAATGTGGTTTTCTCTTGATCTTCAGGTGCAATCATGATTTAGTTGTAGCCGGAATATCCATGCAAGAAGCAGTAGTAATCATTTCTTGCGAGACGGTCTAGCATTTGGTCGATAAAAGGAAAAGGGAAATGTTCCTTCTTTGTTGCCGCATTCAGTTTGCGATAGTCCATGTAGATCCGCCAGCTAGTGACGGTCCTCATTGGTATTAGTTCATTATTTGCATTTGGGACTACCGTCATCCCTCCTTTCTTTTGCACACATTGCACGGGGCTGACCCATGTGCTATCGGCGATTGGATAGATAATCCCTACATCCAACAATTTGATTATTTCCTTCTTCACAACCTCCTTCATCGCAGGGTTGAGTCTGTATTGATGTTCGATCGATTCTTTCTTATTATCCTCGAGATATATCCTGTGCATGCAATATGTGAGGCTGATTCCTCTAATGTCTGCTAGCATCCAACCAATTGCTTTTATGTACTTTTTCAGGATGCTCAGCAGCACATTTTCTTGATCTTCTTGAGTGTAGAGGAAATTATTACTGGTAGCGTTTCATTCTACCCCAAAAAAGTATACTTCAGGTGATTTGGCAAGGTTTTCAGCTCTACTGTCCGTGGTTGTTCAAAGGATGGTTTCAGTGTTTTTCTTTCTTCATTCATCATCAGCTTCTCTTCTTTGGTTGTTGTTTCTTTGATCGCATTACAGGTTACTATGGATGCGGTCAGACCCTCTTTTTCATCTTCATCTTCAGATTTTTCTTCTTCATATAAACTGGGTTCATCATCGAATTCAGTGAGGTCTTCTTCTTCCTGATATTTCATGGCTCTGATAATATCAAACCTGATCTTCTGTCCATTCACGTTCAGTGTGATCTCTCCCTTGTACACATCAATCTGAGCGTGACCAGTGGATAAAAAGGGTCGTTCCAGAATGATGGGTACATCCTTGTCTACTTCATAATCAAGGATGATGAAGTCTGTCGGTAAGATAAATTTGTCAATCGTGACCAGAACATCCTTCACCTTCCCTTCTGGATGCACAAGGGACTTGTCAGCTAGCTGAAGAGTCATAGTCGTGGGCACCAGCTGCCCCACATTTAGCTGCTTAAAAATTGAAAGGGGCATTAAGTTGATGCTGGCCCCGAGATCGTAAAGCGCCTGACCAATGTATAACCCGCCGATTGAGCAGGGTATTGTGAAACTTTTAGGGTCATGCATTTTCGGTGGAATAATAGTTTTTGCTCTTTGTATTAACGCCACCGTTGTGAACTTACCATTGCTTCTTTTCTTCGTCACCATGTCCTTCAGAAACTTCGCATACTTTGGCATTTTTTCAATCGCTTCAGTGAAAGGAATGTTGATATGCAACTGTTTCATCATATACATGAAGCATTGATACTGCACTTCATCATTTTTCTTCTTTTTAAGTCTCTGGGGGAATGGTGGCAGCTTTATTTTCACGGTTTTTGGCTCTATCGGCTTCGAGGTGGACGCAATTTCTGGTTCCATCGTCTCCTGTTCTTCTGGTTCTTCTTGAGTCAATGGGATCTGTGGTTCCATCGCAATTGAAACAGTCCTACTCAGCTTCTTATTCTTCTCCGCCACTGTCTTTCCACTTCGCAAAGTCACAACTTGACATTGCTCCTTTTCGGTACTCCCTGTGTTGTGTGGGAGTTCAGTAGAACTCGACAATGCCCCTTGTGGTCTACTTTTGAGTTCGCCCGCAATTTTCCTATCTAAATTTCAAGATTGCGGATAGATGTTGCTTGATTCTGGAGCACTGTTTCATTCTTTTCAATATACTGCTTTAGTAAGCTCTCCAGAGATGATGATTACGGTGCCTATGAACTAGTTGCTTGATTTTGCATTTGACCGATTGTTCGGGGGAAAAATCCTTGTGGCCCTTCTTTTTGCGGCATTGGCTGAAAATTTTTTTGTTGATTTTTCCACGCGAAGTTAGGGTGGTTTCTCCATCAAGGGTTGTAAGTATTGGAAAAAGGATTATTCTTCATGAAATAAACAGACTGTGGGTTCCTCGGACACTCTTCCATTGGATGGCCTTCACCGAAAGTGGCACAACTTGCGCTCGTTTGATCGATTACGTTGACCTACCCCCTATGTGTTTCTGGGTTGCTCATTGTGATTCCTTGTATTAAATTGATCATCGTAGTCATTTGGTTTTGTAAAGATGCGATGGCCCCATTATTTGCATCACTATCTTTAATTCTCAGTCGTTGATTGCTTTCTCTTCAGTCTTCATGGTTCTTTGAAATGCGATCAAGTATATTCTTAGCCTTGTCGTATGTCTTGTCAAGCAGACCTCCAACTGCTGCCGCATTGGCCATCTGCGATGCAAGGTTCAAATCGTGGTAGAAAATTTCCATCTGTAGACAATCTGATAAGCCATTGTGCGGGCAATCTCGCACCAGTCGCTTAAACCTCGCCCAGGCGTCATTGAGCGATTTGTCGATATCTTGTTCAAAATTGGTAATCAACTTCCGCCTTCTGGCGTTTTCTGTTGGGAGGAAGTACTTCTTCATGAACTTTTCCATTACCTTTTCCCATGATGTAATCTCCCCTGGTTCGAGAGAATAAGCCTATTTTCGTGCTTGGTCACACAACGAAAATGGGAACAGCGTTAGTCGAACCTCCTTAGCAGAGATGTTTGGGAACACAAAAGTATTGTAGATTTCAATAAAACTCCAGAGGTGGGCGTGTGGGTCCTTGCCACGCCTACTGCCAAACTGTCTGACAGTTTGAATCATTGTAGCATCATCGATTTACCTCGATCCGTCCAGAGCTGGCCTCATGATTCCTGGTGAGAAATCATACAGGTAGGGAGACGCATAGTCCCGCATGGGCCTATTGCGGTCGTTCGCCAAGAGGATGGGGTTTGTCATGATATTATTTGCATTTGGTGCTCTGTCTTCTGGTTGCTCCACCATGTTGGGATCTTTCTCTTATTGTCCTTCGCTCATACGATGCCTGCTTCTTCCCTTACTAAAAGAAAGGCAGTGCACAAAGATGGAAAGCTGTAAAGAAAATAAAAAAGTTACCGTTAGCATAATTTGTACTGCTGTAGTCCTCGAAAACGGTGCCAAAAACTTGGTGTGTTTTGAATATGATGAAATAAAGGTGTATATTGTGATGGTGGTGTATGCGTTGTGCTTGCAAGTTTTCCTAGCAAAATTCAAGTATAAATCCTACTAGTTGCCTGGTAAACCCACGGTCGAACACAGGGACTATGGAGACAGTATGCTACGGTGATTTTAGATTACTTTGCGTTAACAAATAAAACAATGAGTTGGTTGGTATGTTTGTTTTAGGTATAGATTCTATGCGGTAGAATTGAGGAAAGAGTTAATAACAACGAAAGTTACAATGAGTATGCGGGGGAATGGGTTGAGAAGGGAATTAGCTAACACTTTTTAAGATTGCGTTCACGTTATGCGATCATGCTACATACATACAACAACAAGTCACCTCTCAATGTAAATGCTATCGCTCCTAGTTTTAGGACCCATGCGATGTATATGATGATGTCTATAGGACTTATGTCTAAGCTTCTACTCTTGTCTATGCGATGATGAATGACACACACATACACAAAGCGACCGCATACTACCATAACCTATTTCTAGGGTGCAGGCGATGCATGTTAGCAAACATAACTTATCTCTAAGTCTCTATCTCTTGCTTATACGGTTCTAATCTCGCTTTCTCAAGTCTAGATTCTAACCTAGCTCTCTCAAGTCTAGGTTCTTTCTTTAGACTCTCTCTCTCGTAGCTCTAAAGGGGTGATGGACGCATACATAAGACAAAATGATCGCATAAAATGAAGATCTTAGGTCATGATAGCTAAATACTTCTCAACCCATTCGGAAGTTTAGTTAGTCATGCGTAAAGTAAAAAGAGTGAACAGAAGTAGAGATGCAAGTTCCATTCTACAAATGAAATCATAATATAGAACGACAATGGAAAATAAAGATAGGGAGCCTGGTAGCAATTTCTTGCTTCCTTAGGCGTTTACACTGCGTTTTTCTCTACTCTGCCCACAAGAATTTCTTTCTTTCGCAAGAGTCGGCCCTCTCTCCGTTCTCAACGCTTCCCGGCACTCTCTCAAGCTTACTATAATGATAAAATTTGATGATGTGTTGTGCTTATGAGCTGTGATTTATGATATTACGATACTACGTTCTAAATGTATGCGATGATAATGATATGCGTTCATAGTATGTGTTCATGTAGTGCGCGTGTCACAAGTTTTCTTACGCTGGAACCAAGTATAATTCCAACGCAAGTTTCTTAGAGTGATATGAGGTCGAACACGTGGATTTTTGTGATTAATGCGATACTAATGCGGTATATGTGACCGGTTACACATAAAGAATAATGAATTTGGTTTGCAGAAATGTAAAATGTGGTAAAGAGTAAATTGCGGTAAAGAATAAAATACGATAGTAAATAAATGAATAAACTATTAATATACAGGTTGAGGACTGGCTGTGAAGATGTGCAAAAGTGTCTGGTGAATGTGGTGGCAAGTATTGTGAAATGAATCAGAAAGAGAATGGGTTGAGGCAAAGGACATTGCAAGTTCGTCAATCTCGTTGAGGACGCAACTAAGGTTCCACTTTCCCTTGGCTTACACCTTTCAGTGATCGGCCGCGTTCCCATATGTCTATGGTGAAACAGGGATGAACATGATGAAAGCAAGGTTGTTTCCATCTCTGGGAATACTTCTCGCTTTAGTTAATGCATTCTTCCAACCTTCTTTCGATAGGTAGAATAACATCTTCACTTCTACTCTCATAGGTGAAGATGCCGTCGAGCATGCTTTAGCTAAACTTAGCCGATTTCCTTAACAAGGATTAACTCACTCGCTTAATCCTTTCCCTTACCCTGGGGATTAGTTACACATGATGGAGAAAATGGATGATGAATGTATGGAAAAGAATAGAGAAATGACGATGAATACGATAATGCTATTCAAATCTAAGGATAAGCATTTGTTACAGATAGTGAATGAAGGATTAAAGATGAACACAGTAGATGAATGGAAAATAAGAATAAATATGGAAAGAGTGTCAATGTCTTGACACAGATCTCGATTGGAGACGATGTGCTTGCCGTGTATGGTAGAAATGGAGTGGAAAGCTTCCCTTTTAGGCTTGAATTCCAGGTAGAAGTGACCTTTCGCACATAAATTCTTCTTCGGGAATGGAAATAATTGCTTGCTCAGAGACTTACCTTTTGGTCTTGTCTCGTCTGTCTCCCGAATTTTCTCTAAATTGTCTCTTCAGACCAGCCTTCTTTTCATTGAATTTGAGGAAGCCATTTATAGACCTTGGCTCCTTCTGTATTAGTGGTCCTGCTTTGAAAATCTGATAATTCCTGCCATGGCTTAGTGGAAACGTCCGCTCTGCTCCACGATTGATTTGTTAGAATTGTACAACAGAAAAGTTGTACAATGTCAGAAGTCCATGCGTTGCAATTGCATTGTTCTTTTTCATTCTTGATTGATTGTCGCATGCAATATGGATGCGTTGTTCATTTTTTTCCTCGAGCGATTGTCGCATTCGGTGACCTGTTTTNCACGATTGATTTGTTAGAATTGTACAACAGAAAAGTTGTACACTGTCAGAAGTCCTTGCGAATGCGTTGCTCTTTACATCTTCGATCGATCGCTGTTTGCGGTGTAATTGTTTGATCTCTTATCGATTGCTGCATGCGGTGGAAATGCATTAGTCATTTGAGTCCATGATCGATCGTCGCATGCGTTGCAATTACGTTGTTCTTTTTCATTCTTGATTGATTGTCGCATGCAATATGGATGCGTTGTTCATTTTTTTCCTCGAGCGATTGTCGCATTCGGTGACCTGTTTTCCGCAAAACAAAGACTTGGACATTTCATTTTGCCTTTGCAATGGGGTTAGCGGGTGTGTTTACGACACTTTACAATTTTCGCGATTCTAAACCAATTTCTATACTGTCGACACAACTTTTCCTTCTTTTTGCCATATAATCTAAATAAAATGGTATAAATAACTTGTATTTCTATAAGTTATCACACTCCCAAATTTAGATATATGCTTGTCCTCAAGCATATCTTCGACTAAGGCAATTCAGCTCAAATCCTATCCTAACTTTGCGTCGATCGGCTACTCCGAATGCTCCATCTCTAAATAATTTCTCAACCTACAAGTTCCTTCTATCCTTTGACATGTCTTCGACATACTCTACTTTATTCTTATCTAAGATAAACCTCTACCCAAAGTTCCCTTCTAGTTTTGAGAAGAATGTTTTACCTCTTCTTGCAAAAACAATGAAGTGCGTCTTTTATGCGGTGGCCTAGTTTGTGTCATCATATAGAGAATGTTGATCATGGTTACACCCTTCATTTTGGCTTGCTCCCACGGGTGTCATGCGAGCATCCAACTTCGGTCGTGTACCAAACTCAACTTCAACTCTTGATCCTTAGCCAAGTTTTACTTTTGCTGGTCAGAGGAGTTGTCTCTTTTATCCTTATTTTCTCTCTGTTTTTTTTTTCTATTGCGTCGATCCTGGTAACCTACCTTCGTTTTGGCTTGCTTCCACGGGTGTCATGCGAACATCCAACTACGAGTAGGTTTCTTTCTTGACTTAACTCTTATCAGGTTGGGATTTTCTCTTGCGCTGACAATGGAGTTTTCTTTCTTTATTTTTTTTTTTGACAATGTTGAATGCATTTTCCTGATATTACCGCATCCGCTTGATCGCATCTGCTCAGACCTTTCCCACCCCCAAATTTAGAGATGCGCAAGGTCCTCATTGCGTTGTTTTGGACAAAAAAGACAAAACAGTTAGTCAAAATTTTGAAAAGAAGGTTTGAGTAGAGTCTTGTAATAGAGAAGGTAAAGTAGAGCTATTGCGATGAATTGCCTAAGTGTTAAGTAGAAAATGCAATGTATAAAGAAATTACTAAGGGTATGCATACTACTCAGCATGGTAGTGCAAATAAACAACGCAAAAGAAAAGACAAGAAGTACTGCAATAAATTGACAAAGGATGATAAAAATAAAGAGGCCAACGCATATGGAAAGAATGATTACTCAGTTGTATATAATTTGTCTAAGTACACAACGAATTATAAATATCGCAACACAAAATTGTAGCATGTACAAAAGAATATAGGGTATAGTTTTCTAAAAAAAAAAAAAATTTGAATGGCCGCAAAGAAAAAATGCAAAATTGTGGAGAATGTGGTACACCCCCAAATTTAGAGTTGCGGTGGGGGCTCTTGATGAGGAAGATGTTGTGGAGGAGCTCTTTGTGGCGCTTTTTGAAATTGCAGAGGTTGCTGTAGATGTGGAGGCACCATGGGACCATGTAGATATGTCGTTAAGAAATTGAAGTACTCATGGTTGCGCTCAGCCATCTGTCTTTGATTCAGGCGAATGGTAAAGATGTTATGTTGAATATTGACCATCACCTATCGCAACATTGTATTGCTGTCTCGCAACTCTGCGTTGCTCTCATATAACTCTGTTAATGCATGGTGGAAGAAGGTAAGCTGTTGAGACAAGAAGAACCGCATATCGGCTAAGGCAGCAGCAAGAGAGGCGGTGGTGGGTTGTGCCGTCGATGTTTCACCAGTATCGGTTTGAGGTTAAGTGGAAGAGCCTTCTCCCAAACCGTGTGGGTCATCAACATGCGATGATGGGGGTGAAAAGTAAGGTGCAGATGGATGGCGGGGGGACGCTACTGAAGATGCGGGGTTGGAGTCGGGGGCAAGGAGGAGGTTTGTGAATTGTTTGGAAAGAGAGGAAAAGGGGCTCATTTTGTGTGCTTGGTGGGCGAATGATTAAAGGTAAAGGGTCCAAGGGTAAATTGGTTTGCTTCTGCGCTGAATTTCCTTGGATGATTTATTTTCCTTTATCATTACAGCGTTGCTTCTTTAGTCTTGGCAGTTGCGGTACATTTAGATCAATGAGGGGCCTTTTTGTCGGAAGCTCGGGGCAATGTGGTGAATCCTTGAGAAGCATTCTCAGGATCTTCATGTGGATGACACCGTGAACTTCAGGCATGGGCTCTTCGTCAATGCCTTCGCCCACAGAGAGGCACAGGCTCGAAATTTTCCATGGGAAGAAGTATTGACCTCTCACACGGCCAACAAAACCTCGAATCTACTTCACAATGAGCTGGCCCACATCGATCGGAATACCGCGCACTATGCAGTATGCCGACCATAACTCTTCGGATCCCTTGAAATTGTTTAATCATGCGTTGTTGGGATGAGTCGCCGTTTCACCAAATATACCCAAAGTCTCGCTTCTGGCAGTAACCTGTTGGAGGCGAGGGTTCTTATGCTTGTTAATGACACTGATCACTTTGTGCCCGGTTGCGTTAATACCTTCAGCGCATCCTCCATATACTCTTCTTCAGGATCATCAATCAACTTGTTACCTGGTGCTTCCAGGAAAGTCTTCAACTGATAGAGCTCATTGATGTCCTTTGCACTGAATATCACTACCCTCCCTTCGATGATCACCGCATCTTCGGTGTCAAGGAGCTGGCCGTGATAGAAAGTCCTCACTACCGCAGGAATAATGATGGATTAACATTGTCATAAATTTTCCCACCCATGCTTCACCACAACACTGGTGATAATATCCGGTAGTGGCACCGATGCAAGGAAGAAGCACATTTCCATCCACAGATCATCATTTTCTTTCTTGGTTGCTAGGTGCCTCTTAGTCGACGCAAGCTCACTGCTTTCCATTTTAGCTTTGCCCTTTTCTTGAGCAGACGCAAGGCAAGATTTTTGTTTTTGTTTGCGTTCCCTCGCCTTGCGTTGCTCTTCTTTTTCCCTTTCCCATTCTTCCATTTCTTTTCTCTTTCTCTCTCTGATGTGCTGCACATTTGCTTTGCGGCGTCTTTTCTTCTCCTCCTTCTCCTTCTTTTCTGCTTCTTCTTCTTTTCTCATTTCTCTTTCAAATTGCTCTAAGGCGAGCACAATGCGCTGCTTTTCCTTGAGCCTTCTTTTTTCTTCTTTTTCCACCCTTGCGTTGTCACGGCGAACCGCTTCATCGTGAAGTTTTCTGGCCAAATCGCTTGCTGCGATGATTTGGTGTGCGCGTGACATCTTTTCTTTCTTCTCCTCTAATTCTTTTTTTCTTTTCTCCTCCTCCTTTTCTATGTGTTGAATGAAATTTGGGTCGCTTGTGGACCCTTGCAGTGCATTGTCCTTACGATGCTGCATGAGAGGGGTGATATCAGGGTCTTCTCTGTCTTCAGACGCAACTAATTTGGTATGCAGTGATGAAACTTTTAGTTGCGCTGATGCTTTAGCTTACGCTGACACCCTCTCTTCCACCCTTGCGGTGATTGATTCTCCGTCAAAATCTAAACTTTCCGCCCTCTTCCTTTTCTCCTCTTTCTTCTGGCGCTTCTCTTCTTGCCTGCATTGTTTTCTTTCACTTCTCTTCTTTTCTTTCTTCTTCTTTTTCAGTCGGGCGACTTCATCGTCTTCCGTCCATCTTTCTTTATTTTTTCTCTTCTCCATCTCTTCGGCCATCCCTGGCTGCTTCTTTGCCTCTACAACCTCCAAAATAGCCCTGATGGGTCCCTCATTGGAGTCTGCTGGGATAGTCTTCTTAGAATCCAAAACGACCAGGACCATTCTCCGCGAAGCCACTCCCAACTCCTCCTCTGATGGCAGGGGCTGGTTTGCTGCTCTTGCCTCCGGTAACACCCCCTCTCTTTCTAAATTGCTCAAAATACTCCCAAATACCTCCTTGTTGTCCCTTCACTTCAGTTCGCTTTCAGTCGAAGGTACTGGGAGTGCCACCTCAGGTCTAGTGGCAGAGGCACTCTCTGTGCTCGACCCCTCTCAGTTGGTGGGTTTTCCGTTGATTCTTAGGAAAGGCTTAGGCTAGGCGGTGAGGCGGCAACTAGCAACGAGGAAAGCCACCTCTTGTGCGGTGATGGGGGCTTGGGAAGGGGACCATGGTTGGGAAGAAAAGTGTGATGACTGTCCGACCATTTTTTCAGTGAAGTGAAAGAAGTTGGAAATTTCTTGGTCTTAGGAAGAAAATCGGAAGGGGATGGGTATGCAGAAAGAATTGCTGCTTAGGGTTTTTCTTTCGCGAAGAGATGCAAATGAGCTCCTCGGTTGAAGGAGGTGCGATTTATAGGTTGGGACTTGATGGGCCCAACGCAATCGCTGAGTGGCAGGCTTCGGTATTCCAAAAAGCCTGCCGCTGCGCCCCTCCCATTATGATTTAGCAAAAAGTACGTCCTTTCATCTACTAAGTCATAATTTCCTCAGAAGCTGAAGCTATTCAACTATCCTCTCCGCAAATATTTTATTTAATCGAACGAGCGCAATGTTAAGTGTTTAATGCAATGCATTCGTTGCCGCAAATTCATATTTGCGGAGGATGGGCACAACGTATGTATTAGCGCAACACACCCCTCAGCGCAACATATTTCTGGAGGATGGGCGCATGGTATTTCTACCAGCGCAACACAACCATCGACATGGTGCGTATTTGTGGAGGACGGGCACAGTGTACATACACGTGCAACTCATCCATCAACGCAATGCATTTTTGGAAGACGGGCACAAATTGTATCTATTAGCGCAAGATACACCCGCCGTTGCAATGCATACCGGATGTTATTTATGGTATCACCAACATCGCAACACTTATCCCAAAATCAAGTTGATAAGACGTTGCGGTGTTCATTTATAACATTCATTCACAAAATTTAAGATCAACGCAACTAAGGCTGGAATGAAAATAACTCAACTAAGCATGAAACTAAATTAATGTAAGCAATAAACTAATTTTAATAATGCAATAGAAAAGCAATAAACTAATTTTTGAAAGTAGTAAAGAAAGCAGTAAAGAAAGCGGTAAAGAAAGTGGTAAAGAAAGTGGTAAAGATAGGTGTAGAGATGTTGTTTTAAAGAGTTTTCATGGTTACCACAACCGCATCCATGCAGGCGGTTAGACTTGCCTGCACAATGTCGCTCCTTCCTATTAGATCCGGGGGCTTCTGAATTGCTGGGCAGCGTTCCCGGTGTTCTATTTCTAAGCTCAGATACCAGTTGCCCTACCTGGACCTCCAAATTCCTTATGGAAGATACTTGCGAATTCATGACCGCATCATTTTCTCTATATACTGCTTCAGCAGATCTTCCAAGGACAATGTATTCGTTGAGGTGTTGGATGAGGAAGGTTGGTTGTGCAATTGCATACTTTGGTGGTGACTCTGATTTAGCCTTGATGAAAAGTTGGAGGGTTTCCTCGATTCTCAAAATTATTCTGCAGATTCCTCTGGTCTCCCTGGTCATTGTTCCCTCCCTAACTAATGTTGGGATGGTTCCGCCAACCTGGGTTGTATGTGTTGTGATGTGTTGTTTTATGATGTGGAAATGTGGATGAAATGTGATGGTGAAATTGCGTTGAGCACTCAAGTTTCCTCAGCAGAATCTAAGTGTAAACTCCACTGAGTTTCCTGGTAAGTCCAGGGTCGAACTCAGGGATTTGTGAAAACAGGTTGCGTTGGTAATTTTTTTGGAAAACATTGTGGTAATCGGTAACTCAGTTAATGTTGATTGTTGTTGATTGCGGTAATGAAAAATAAACAAATACGATGGATTTGAGAAAAGTCGGATTGCATGATAGATGCTCTGAGTATGCAGATGAATGGGTTGAGAAGGTCTTTAGCTAGCATTACTTGGGAATGCGTCAAACTATGCGATCATGCTACAACCATGCACAGCAAGTCATTTTCCAATGCAAATGCGATGCTCCTAAGTCTAGGATGCATGTGTTGAATGAAAAAGTGTTATTAGAGCTTATTCCTAAGTCTCTACTCTTGTCATATGCGATGATACAAGATGCATAAAGGCAAGGTGACTGCACACAATCATATCCTATCTCTAGGATGCATGTGATGCGTTAATAGCGAACAATGCTTATTCTTAAGCTTCTATCTCTTGATTATGCATTCTAATCTGACATCCCGAGCCTAGATTCTAACCTGACTTTCCCAAGCCTAGATTCTCTTCTTAGACTACCTTCCTGAGTATCTCTAATGGACGAATGAAGCATATATAATACAAGATAATCACATAGAATGAAGATTCCCAGTTGTGCTAGCTAAATGCTTCTCAACCCATTCAACAGATTTAGCTACTCAAGCGTAAATAACAGAGAGTGAATAGATATAGAGAAGGAAATTTCATTTTTATAAATGAGTTTGAGTAAAAAATAACAATGGAAGATAAAGGTAGAGAGCCTGGTAGCAATTCCTTGCTGACCGAGGCTTTTACACTGTCAATCTCTATTCGGTTCCAAAGATATTCCTGCTTCCACAGGAGTCGGCCTTCTCTCTATCCTTGAAACTTCCGGCACTTTGCCAAGCATACCGAAATGATTTGTCAGCACAACCTTCTTGTCTCGCGTTCGCCTCAAAGTAAAAAAATCTAAGAACAAGGCTAAACTATCAACAGAACTGTGAACTCGTAAAACAACTGAACCCCTTTTCTGAAGGATGCCTTTGGTATTTATAGAACTTCCAGGTGAAAGGCGGAATCTCTCTCATGATTTCACAGATGGGACAACTTTAATTCATGACTGATGCGCCGAATATTTATCACCGAAAAGCTGAATGTACTTGTTATCGTTAGTGACTATCAACTTAATTCGGATTTAACTGTCATCAGTTTTCTGTCCCATCGTGATTAATTATGCCTTTCACCAAGATGCACCCACCATGTTGCTCCGACCAAGTTGTGACAATTCTTCTTGAGTAAATGTTTGAGAACACAATCACCACAAAGCCTTGCGGTAATGCTGCGCCTCGACCAATGATTTCCTATGATCACAATTTTCGCCTTGTGTCAACGCATTTTCTACATAAAAATACAAAAATCAACTGTTCTTATGCGATGAACGCATCTGACCGCAATATTATGAATTTGATGCTTTTTGGATGCAATTTAATATGTTTTATCAACGCAAGCCAGCATTGTTTAAGAACTTAGCATTATGATAACGTGCATTTCTGCCCATTATCACACCCCCAAATTTAAACAAGCATAAGCTAAAGATTTCCTTTAGCAAGTCGACCGCAATGTTCTTTTCCTAGATTTCTCAAGGATACTTCGTTCAAATCCTATATACCGAAATTTCCTTAAGTCTTGTTCAAGTCTCCTCTTAAAATATTTCTAAGACCTAGGGACAGCAAGCTTAATCTTCAAACATACTTTACTAATTTCCGGGACATCGCATGATTTATTTCAAAAAGAAAATTTTTCCATCGGGGTGTCAAATGATTTTATCCTTGCATATTTCTTGACTTTGTTATTTTTTTTTTTTTATTTTTTTTTCTGACCTTACGCTGATCCAAGTGCCTTGCCTTCATTTTGGCCTACCCCCACGCATGTCATGCGAACATCCAACTACGAGCAATGCACTCTTCCTCAGACTAAACTCATACCTACTTGGTAGCGGAGTTGCGGTCATTTATTTATGCGTTGATCATGGTGACTTACTTTCATTTTGGCTTGCCCACGTGTGTCATGCGGACATCCAATTGCGGGTAAGTCCCCTTCACAACTCAACTCTTATCAACATGGGTTTCCCATTGCGTTGACAGTGGAGTTGTTATTCTCAATTTTTTTTTCAAATAGCAAGGTCGAAAATAAATACCTCACCCCCAAATTTAAAATGTGGGAATGTCCTCATTGCCAAAAGATTGAAATAAGTCATGCGTTGTTCTTAGAAAGCTTCGTAAAGAGAGTTTGAAAGAAAGCTAGCAAACCCTAACTTCTAGAAATATTTCATGAGGTGACTATCTTAAAGTTAAGTTGACCCTAGTATATACGAAAGAAATAGAAACATGTTTTTCATCATTGAAATCATAATTGGCAAAGAGACAACATGCGGTAATTTACTAAATTTATCCATGTCAAATGATTGCGGTAATCAAAGAGGATGCAGTGATAAAACTTTTAAAACTAAAATGCGATGAGATAATATAAAATTTGAAATAAAGTGAAGGAAGAATACAACCCCCAAATTTGCGCTATCGCCCGTATTGTGTATTGATGCATCCTTCTTTGCGGTGATCTATCTTCTTTGGATTATGGTGATGGAGTAAGATAAGTTGGTTCTTCGTGTAAAACCTCCGCAATCCTATGCCTCGATTGTTGCACCAAAAACAGTGAGAGGATCAAATAATTTTAAACAAGACAACATTCTTTAACCACAATTATTTTATTATTATTATTTTTTAATGAAGTAGTAATAAGCAAAGTGCAAATAGATAAATGATGATTAAAGTGTCGAAGAATGAGAGTTTAAAACCAAACAAAAGATATTCCGGGTTTTTTAGATCCACAGAGGTTTTTTCTGGCTGAAAATCACCCCCGAAATATGCCTTAACTCGCTGTCCATTAACCTTAAATGTATGGCTTCCATCCTCAGTGATTAGCTCCACCACACCATGTTGGAATATCTTTTTAATGATGAAGGGTCTGGACCAGCACAATTTTTCCAGGGAAAAGCCATAATCATGAGTTGAATAATAAGACCCTCTGCCCGACTTGGAGGTTTTTACCGCATATGTGTTTGTCGTGCCAGCACTTTGTATGCTCCTTGTAAATTTTTGCGTTCTCATATGCGTTAATCCTCTATTCTTCTAACTCGACCAGTTGAAGTTTTCTCGCTTCTCCTGCTTTCTTCAGATCAAAATTTAATTTATTCACTGCCCACAATGCCTTGTATTCCAGCTCTAGAGGCAAATGACACACCTTACCAAAGACCAACACATATGGTGACATACCTATAGGTGTTTTAAATGCAGTTGGTATGCCCACAACGCATCGTCGAGCTTCGCTGCCTAATCATTTTGTGAAGGCCTTACCACCTTCTCAAGTATCAGCTTAATCTCTCAATTGGACACCTCGACTTGACCATTCGTTTGCAGATGGTATGTGGTGGCCACTTTGTGGAGAATGTTATATTTGTGCAGCAGCTCCTTGACAATATGATTGACAAAGTGAGACCTCTCATCACTTATTATGGCACGTGGGGTGCCAAAATGAGTGAAAATATTTTTCTTCAGAAATTGAGAGACCACCGTCGCATCACTTGCGGCGCACGCCACTGCCTCTACCCATTTGGATACATAGTCGACGGCTAATAAAATATAATGTTTACCATTCGAGGGAGGGAATGGTCTCATGAAATCAATACCCCAAACGTCGAACAACTCAAGCTTCAAAAGGATGTTCATCGGCAATGCATGTTTCCATGAAATGTTACCTATGCATTGGCACCAATCTCACTTCCTGGCGTAGTCAGCTGCATCCTTAAACAATGTAGGCCAAAAGAATCCACTTTGTACAACCTTGGCTGCTGTGTGCTATCCTTCAAACTGCCCACCATATGCTGAGTCGTGACATTGCGATAAAATGCGTTGTTGAGCAGCATTTGGTATGAATAGTCGCAAGATTTGGTCTACCCCCCTTTTGTAAAGATTCGGCTCATCCCAATAGTAATATCGGCATTCATGTTTGTGCTTCCTCTGTTGGTGGTAGGTATAATATTTCTAAAATTGTCCACAAACCAAATAGTTGACTATGTCAGCATACCACGACAATTCTTCAATATGGAACAATTGCTCATCTGAGAACACCGCACTCACCTCTGTCTCATTGCGGTCAACCTCAGGATTTTCCAATCTGGACAAGTGATCTACAACTTGGTTCTCCGTCCCCTTTCGATCAATTATTTATATATCAAATTCTTGAAGGAGGAGAACCCATCTTATTAACCTCGACTTTGTGTCCTTCTTTGTCATTAAGTACTTTATTGCCGAGTGATCAGTATGGATGAGTACCTTTTTCCCCAGCAGATATGCTCGAAATTTTTCCAACGCAAAAATTACATCCAGAAGCTCTTTCTCTGTGGTGGTTGATGCTTGATTTTATGAAGTAAATTATGGATGATATGCGATGGTGAAATTATGTTATGCACTCAAGTTTCCTCAGCATCATGCAAGTGTAAATTCCACTGAGTTTCTTGGTAAGTCTAGGGTCGAACTCAGGGACTTGTGAAAATAGATTGCGATGGTAATTTTTATGAAAACCTTGCGGTAACCGGTAACTCAATTAATTGTTGATTTGTTATTGTTTGCATTAATGAAAATAAACAAATGTGGCAGATTTGAGAAAATTCAGTTGTGTGATAGATACACCGAGTATGCGGATGAACGGGTTGAGAAGATCTTTAGTTAGTGTTACTGGAGAATGTGTCAGACTATGCGATCATGCTACAACCATGCACAGCAAGTCATTTTCCAATGCAAATGCGATGCTCCTAAGTCTAGGATGCATGTGTTGAATGCAAAAGTGTCCATAGAGCTTATCCCTAAGTCTCTACTCTTTTCCTATGCGATTATGCAAAATGCATAAAGGAAAGATGACCACATACAATCATATCCTATCTCTAGGATGCATGCGATGCGTTGATAACAAATAGTGCTTATTCCTAAGCTTCTATCTCTTGATTATGAGTTCTAATCTGACTCTCTCGAGCCTAGATTCTAATCTGACCTTCCCAAGCCTAGATCCTGTCCTTAGACTATCCTCCCGAGTATCTCTAATTAACGAATGAAGCATACATAATACAAGATAATCACATAGAATGAAAATTCCCTAGTTGTGCTAGCTAAATTCTTCTCAACCCATTCAACAGATTTAGTTACTCATGTGTAAATAATAGAGAGTGAACAGATGTAGAGAAGGAAATTCCATTTTTATAAATGAGTTGAGTACAAAATAACAATGGAAGATAAAGGTAGAGAGCCTGGTAATAATTCCTTGTTGACCGAGGCTTTTACACTATCAATCTCTATTCGGTTCCAAAGATATTCCTGCTTCCACAGGCATCGGCCCTCCCTCTGTTCTGGCAGCTTCCAGCGCTTTCCCAAGCTTATTGGAACGATCTGTTAGCACCACCTTCCTCTCTCGCGTTTGCCTTAAGACGAAAGGAAAACTTTGAACAAAGACGTGCGAACTGGAGTATGAAATTTCGAACTGTTGAACCCCTTTTCTGAAGGTTGCCTCTGGTATTTATAGAACATCCAAGGTGAACGGTGACTTCTCTCTCATGATTGCACCGATGGGATGGCTTTAATTCCCCTGACGGATGCACCGAATATTTGTCACCAAAAAGTTAAATGTACTTGTTATTGTTAATCGGGTGTCAACTTAATTCGGATTTGACTGTCATCAGCTTTTTGTCCCATCGCGATTAATTAGCCTTTCACCCAGATGTGGCCACCATATTGTGCTGACCAAGTTGCGGCGATCCTTTTCGAGCGAATATTTGCGAACATGATCACCGAAAAACCTTGCGGTAATGCTGTGGTCAACCAATGATTTACTATGATCGCAATTTCCGCCTTGCGTCATTGCATATTCTGCACAAAAATACAAAAATCAACTGTTCTAATGCAATGAACGCATGCGACCACAATATTATGAAATTGATGCTTAATGTACACAATTTAACATGTTTTATCAATGCAAGCCAACATTGTTTAAGAACTTAGCACTATGATAACGTGCATTTCTACCCGTTATCACACCCCCAAATTTAAACAATGCTTGTCCTCAAGCATAAGCTAAAGATTTCCTTTAGCAAGTCAACCACAGTGTTCTTTTCCTAGATTTCTCAATGATACTTCATTCAAATCCTATGTACTAAAGTTTCCTTAAGTCTTATTCAAGTCTCTTCTTAAAATATTTCTAAGACCTAGGGACTGCAAGCTTAACCTTGAAAAGAACTTTACTAATTTCCAGAACATCGCATGATTTATTTCAAAAAGAAAAATTTCCACCGGGTTGTCAAATGATTTTATCCTTGCATATTTCTTGACATTATTATTTTTTTTTTGACCTTGCATTGTTCCAAGTGCCTTGCCTTCGTTTTGGTTTGCCCCCACGTGTGTCATGCGAACATCCAACTACGAGCAATGCACTCTTCCTCAGACTAAACTCATACCTACTTGGCAGCGGAGTTGCGGTCATTTATTTATGCGTTGATCCTAGTAACTTCTTTTCGTTTTGGCTTGCCCCACGTGTGTCATGCGGACATCTATACATGGGTAAAGTATCTTTCACAACTTAACTCTTATCAACATAGGTTTCCCATTGCATTAATAAGTGGAGTTGTTATTCTCAAAATTTTTCCTTTTTTTTCTTTCTTTAAAATAGTAAGGTCGAAAATAAATACCTCACCCAAATTTAAATGCGGCAATGTCCTCATTGCCAAAAGATTGAAATAATTCATGCGATGTTCTTAAGAAGTTTTGAAAGAGAGTTTGAAAAGAACGCTAGCAAACCCCTAACTTCTAGAAATATTTCATAGAGGTGACTATCTTAAAGTTAAGATGACTCTAGTATATACGAAAGAAATAGAAGCATGTTTGTTCATCATTGAAATCATACTTGGCAAAGAAACAGCATGTGGCGACTTACTAAATTTATCTATGTCAAATGATTGTAGTAATCAAAGAGGATACGGTGATAAAACTTTTAAAACTAACATGCGATGCGATAGCACAAATTTGAAATAAAGATAAAGAAGAATACACCCCAAATTTGCGTTGTCGCCCGCATTGTTGTATTGACGCATCCATCTTTGCAGTGATCTATCTTCTTTGGATTGCGGTGACGAAGTGAGATAATTTGCTGCTTCATGTAACATCCTGCAATCTTGTGCCTTAATCGTTGAAAATAAACAAAGAGAGGGTCAAATTATTTTAAAACAAAACAAAAATTCTTTATCGCAATCTCCCCGTCGCCCCTCCCCCCCCCCCCCCCCCCATTTTTTTTTAGAAGTAAGAACAATGCTAGTAACAAAAAGGTAAATAACGATAATAAAAAACGAGATGATAAAGTCATGAAGTATTTGATGCCGGAAAAGGATATTCAAAAGGATGCGTCCCTGATGAGGTTTGAATTATATAATAACTCAGGGGCTTCTTATTCCAGGCTGGGTTGTTCATGTTCATGGTGGCTTTTCTCTCTCTTTTTCTTTGTCCTCTAGGATCTTTACTGCTTAATCCAGAGTTTTTCCCTATGAATGTTCATTACAATTTCCCCCTTGTGCACATCAATTTGAGCACGACCGGTCGAAAGGAATGGTCGTCCCAATATGATGGGCGCAATCTTCGTCTGCCTTATTAGTCCAAAATGAAGAAGTCTGCCAGTAAGATGAATTTATCAATTGAGATTGCGAAATTTTTTCAACTCTCTTCAAGATGTATTCGAGATCTGTTCGCGAGTAGGAGAGTTTCCTTTGTGGGTTGAGTGTGCCAGCATTCAATTGTTTGAAGATTGATAGCGCATTATGTTATACTTGCCCCAAAGATCGCATAGTGCTTGGCCACTGTAGATCCTCCGATGGAGCATGGTATCGTAAAGATTCCTGGGTCGTCCATTTTCGGCGAGATCATAAACATTTTGCGTTGCGGCCACTATTGTGATCTTTTCTTCATCATTTTCTTCCTCTTTCAATCTTTGCGGAGCAACTATTGGTTGGGCTTCTTTTGTCTCAAGATCTAGAGGCTTCAGGATGGACACAAACTTCAGGGTCTATTTTCTCGGGCTTTTCTAAACTATAGTCAACGGATTCTTCGGTTCAACGCATTCAATTTGGTCGCATGGGCTTCTCCCGTACTTCCGCAGTCAAGTTATCGCTTAGCAAGGAGACTGCTAAGCATTGTTCCTTCTCGGTACCCCCAACATTGCGAGGGAGCTCAATTGAGCTTGGCAACGCTCCTTGTGGTCTATTTTTCAACTCGCCTGCAATTTGTCCTATTTAAATTTCAAGATTTCTAATGGATGTAGCTTGATTCTAAAGTACTGATTCATTTTTCTCAATGTATTGTTTCAACAAGCTTTCTAAGGACGAAGTTTGCGGTGCTTGTGAGCTGTTAGCTTGGCTATGCGTTGGACGGTTTGTTTGTGTGAAGTCCGGGTGGCCCTCCTTTTTGTACCACGAGTTGAAATCTTTGTTGTTGATTTTTCCATGCAAAATTGGGTGGTTTCACCACCCGGGTTTATATGTATCAGAATAGGGATTATTTCTCTATGAAGCAAACCGACTGCGGGTTTGTTTGGTGTTATCCTTCGAGATTCATTAGAGATGGTGTTATTCTTCGAGATTCACCAGAGGTTGTGTTTCCTTCGGGATTCACCGGAGGTTGTGTTTCCTTCGTGATTCATTAGAGGTGGTGGTTTCCTTCATGATCCACCAGAGGTTGTGTTTCCTTCAGGATTCACTAGAGGTTGTGGGTCCTACGAGACTTACTAGAGGTAGTGGGCATACTTAACTATAGTAGGATAAAGATAAGTTTTTCATGTATGTATGTGTCCCATGATGACTAGAGAAGTTTATATATACCCCTAGAGGTAGGCATTTAGAGGACATAGATGCTTAGCCTGACCCCGTAGTGGGGTTACTTACTGAGTATTTTATACTCATCCTTTCTCATGTCGTTGTTTCAGATAAGGGTAGAGATGCACCGACGATTGACAAGTGGAATCCGTGATCGAGTCACTGGGACCAATTCTATGCTTCCGCTCATGATATTTAGATTTCTTTTCATGTTTTTCAACTTTTAGTTTTTATGTTTGAAACTTACTATTAAGATTTGTTTTCAGTCCTATTTATATCATTTATGATTTATGGGTACCCTATCGTCTGTTTTTAATATTTGAATGTAATGAAGATCTTTTCAATTTACCTTATTTTTTTAATATTTATTTCACTATAAAAGGGTGTCGTTTTAAGTTCCAGGCATGCATGTATTTAGTAACGGCCCAACTTGAGTCCTAGGGGGTCGGATCGTTATAGAGACATACCACTTATACTCTCCTCATTGTAGATATATTTCTGTCCACTTGATTTAACCATAATCAGTAAGTCAATCCTTCACAGGTCGTTCGTATTCACAGCTAGGTCAAAATTACCATTTTTCCTTAATAAATACAACTTTCTCCTTAAGCTCCCACTGATCCTATATTGAATAATTGATTTATAGTCTAACTTATAAACCATGTCCCTCTCGACCATGAGAGGGTGGGGCTCCTTTGTTCAAGACAAAGAATCAGTACTTAAGGGAACAACCTATTTGCTAACTCTAAAATGAGTAGGAGTGTATTCTATCTTGTAGGATTATGTTCCCAGCTATCTATTCGGTCTTGTCCCCAAAATGTGAGGCTTGTTGAGCAGTGTTCTTTAACTACTCTCACTTATGCAGATCAAAGGATAATTCTGAATAAACAAGAGTTCATAGTTAGCTCATGATTAAGATCGAGTTACCCTAGGTCATCGAATTGAAATAGTCAGTTTTAATAGTATACAGTTGTTATAAAGAAAAAGTGACTATTTCGTAGTTCGATCTTATCCAAAATTCTATTGCATAGGATGCTCTTACTAGCATGTCTCTACATGAACGATTTTGGGATCACATCGTTTGTATCATTATACGAAGTAAGCCGCATCCATAGTGTCCTCAGGACGAGGAACCCAATCTCATCCAGATACTTATAGACCTTTTTAGCTATATACTATAACTTGATCTCTTTTATGTCTCTACATAAAGTAACGGTATTCATACTATAGTCATGGATTCGTTTATTGAATTTTTGTTACATAATGAAATTTCAATTACACTTTCATTGAATAAATGCTTCAACAATACTTTTATTGATAAATAGAATATGTTTCCATGATTACGAACTGCGAGTTTTACGATATTCCCAACAATCTCTCACTTAGACTAAAACTTCAGTGGGTTACTAATATATACATAAAATAATGTTGAGAAAAGAGAAATACAACGATTACTTATTAACTTCAATTAAATGAGACATACATTTGAATAATAAATTTGCTTGAATTGAAATAAATAAGTTTCAACATTATATAATTACTTCTTGACTTCAATTAAATGAGAGTAAATTTGATGGAACAAGTGCAAACCATTGGCTTTGTGGATCTTCTTGGCATTGAGAATGCATTTGACACATGCACTTATTAGTCACAATTTGATGGGAATGAGAAGCTCTTTGCAAGCATAAGGCTTGTCCTTGTTTATCCATAGTGGCTAGTTGTAGTTTGGCATTTGAAAGCATATTTCCATACACTTTGTTGGCTTGAGCAAGTCTTGAGAGAGAATTGGAGGAGCCCATCTCCTACAGCTTTCAAACCACAATATAGATTCCCGCCAACCTAAATAGGAGCACCGTCTTCTTCATGGCTCCAACGGTTAGAGGTTTACAGCTATCTTAATTCCTAGTTGATATTTTTTGTTCATTCGCACACACCCACCACTAAGAGGATGGTACATTATGAATGTTGTTGTGAGATTTGAACTTGAATCTGTGTTAAGAGCAAATCATTTTGATTCTTAAGTTAGTTAGGATTAAAAAAAGTAGAATATAGAAAAATTGGTAGAAATAAATCTTCTTCTTAAGATTATAAATTGAATATTTCCAAAAAAAATTGTAAGTGCGAGAAAATATAACATATTAACTTAAGAAGTTTGTACCTTGAAGTTTGGTTTGCAAAAGTTGAAATCTCTGAAGAAAATAGTTTTTAGAGTTTTTTTGCTCGTGCAAAAATTTTGAGTTCTAATGACAACCAAAGGTTTCCTCAGCATTTTTACACCTTCTCTATAATAGTAGCTACCCTTTGCAAAGCCCATAAGCCCCAATCAAAATCATTTTCGGTAAGATAGGTAAAAAAGCAACTTAAAAAATCGATTTTGTCCCTCATTTGTGCCTGTTTGGTCGATCCCAAATTCACTCACGAATAGTGGCATTGGGTTTTGTCCTCTGACAAGAAAACCCTACTCGTCTTCAAATCCTTGTTGACATTAGCACAAAAGGTGTTTAATGGCTTCGACATCCAAAAATCACCCATGTTATTTGTGAAGGAGTACAAGTGAGCCCAAATACAAGTTTATTGTCCAAGTTGAAGCCCAACGACCTGTTCTTTCAAGAAGCTCAGATCGGTGTCGTAGCCTTAGTCCAGAAACTAACTACTAAAGCATTTGGGTTAATTTGGTGAATAAGCTTAGCTCCTTGGCTCATGTATTGAAACCACATCTCCACGTTTTGGGTTTGTTCCTCGCGGTTCGTTTCTCAAGATCCATTGCTACACCAGTTTTAGTATATAATTATCATGCAAATGGTTAGCATATTTGTATAAATTCATGATAAACTATAGTTTGTAATACTCATTTGACCCCTATAATTTAAGACTAGTTCTATTTTATTTCTTTGTTAGTCCAAAATTTAGTTATTAATGGTACTTTTAATATATCTTAGGTTAACACTATTGTTAATCTTTATGATAAAAATATAAAAGGTATACAATTATATTACTCTCTCTATATATAAATTTTTAAACATATTCACATTGCGTTGAGAAAATTTGTTCTTATTTTATAAAATTTCGCTAAAACTTAATAGTTAAAATGAAGCCATAAAGAAACTAACAGGAAAATTGAAAAAAATGTTGCATTAGTCATCCATAAAACTATAGTTATTTAAGAATTTCTTAAAAAGAAAACATACTTGTGATTTGCTTTTTAGGCTTTGTGCTGGCAAACTGATTCCTTGTAGCCATTCTTGCGGATCGACAGTACCGATCTCCAAAAAAGCCATTGCCATCATCATTGTTACAACACCATCTTGGCTGACTTATATGATTATCAGAAACTACCATGATCCCATGTGCAGCAAGTGAATCAACACACTTGCTCCATATCTCAACGACTGTCATGTTCAATATAGAAGGGTTGTTTTGAGCTTATGCCTCCATGGCATCCTTCCAGATCAAAATTCTCGAAGGATTGTTGAACAGTCAATTGGCATGTGCGTGTGAAACATAGAATTGAGTATGTCAACGCTACGCAATTGAACCGCACTGCTACAACGCGGTGATATTAATCAAGCGGCCCTGAGATGAAGACCCTCTGGCAACATAGCTTGCATGTGTTCCTGCCAATTTACACGCACAGTTAAACTTCATCGCGTTGGCCTGTTGTGGCGTCGACAATCCATCTTCCAATTGTTGAAAGAGGCATGGACAAGTGTTCAAAGTTAACAACGCAAAAACACAAACTAAAGCAATATTTTTCCACTGGTTGTCCTTCCATTTTTCTCTTGCTTCAAAATTGAACTCTCTTAAGTTTGGATGATGATGCAAAAGAGTCACTTTTTCAATATTTATATAAGTCATCAAGCTATATTAAAATCAAAAATAGCTACCAAGTATAGAACTTGTAACAAGTAAAATGATGAAATGGTCTAATAAAATTTGGTTTAAATTCTAAATTAAGGATGATGTTTTAGCTTAAATGCTTAAAGTAGACTGTAAGGTAAAGATTAGGATGTGAAGGTAAGTTTACCTGTATTTTTTCTAAATACGAGTTTGTATGTAAGGAGTTGTTATTTTTTCTTTCTCACAGTGATGTTAATAAATGGATTCACACACCAAGGGTTTGTTGTCCTTATTCTCTATCTACTACAGAATCGATAAATGGATTGCCAATGGTTTAATATTTTCCTTTGGTTTTTTTCTCTCTTGGACTTTTTAAGTTTATTACTAATGCGGAACTAGACTTTCTGAATAATTATTATCATTTTAGTTTTTTTATTTATTAAAATTAGATTTGTTTCTTCACAATTTCGATTATGATTTTTACCTTACTTGACAATGTTTAAATTTTTAGTCACATTATAAAAATAACAAGTTTCTGAAAACAATTTTTCTTAATTTTCAGAACTTGGTTCCAATTTTTTTAGACAATATTTAGAAAGTAGCGACAACAAAAGAAAAAAAAAAACATTAGGTGAAGTAGAGTGGTTATAAGCTTAATTTTCAAAAACAAAAAATCCAAAACCCAAATTTGGTATCAAACGGGGGCTTTAGTTTATGCCTTTGGTTTTTTTTAAGATTGCATAATTTCTTTATAATTTCTTTACGGTGGTTTTTATTTTTGCTAAGAATACAATTTGAATGCATAGCTGAATTCTAAAAAGTAACATAAATGTCCACTTTGGCTTTTGTTTGACGCTCGAGAATAAGGTTGGTAGTGATAATAATTTGTTAGGGATAGTGGACCTTACATATTTTTACAATGGTATTAATTTCCACATTCGGCATAACCATCACGACTTCACTATTGGTTTTTCCCAAAAAGGTTTTATACTCGTGGACATAGTTTGTCCTTTTCTTATATACTCATGATCATCTCTCTTTTTAACTGATAAAAGACCTTGAATCGCAGATCGCATTCCCAACACATTTATTATTTTTTCTTAATTTTGTTTGGATTTTGGAATTGTTTCTAAAAAGAATATATATAAAAAAACAGTTTTCGTGGATAGAAATAGTGTTTATAAGCTTGATTTTTCAAAAAACAACAAAAATTAAAAGGTTAAATGAGACTTTAGGCCTCATTTGATGAACCATTGGTTTCTTTATATTTTTTATTTTTTGAAATTTAAGCTTATAAACACTACTGTATTTTATATAAGTTTTTTATGTTCTGTTATCCATTTCTACTAATTGTTTTAAAAAAAACTAAGACACGGTTTAAGAAATAAAAAAAAAAAATTATTTTTCAAAAACTTGCTATTTCGTATTTAGAATTTAACTAGTTCTCTCAATGTGTGTTTAGAGAAGTTGATATGGATAATCTCTTTGATCTGTGAAAAAAAAATAAGACTCTAAGTGTCGTAATCGTTAACCAATAAAATCTACTAGAAATAAAAGTTGTGTTTGGTTTAAAATGGATCCAACAAAAATGTTTGGAAGAAAATATTTATGAATTTAATGAAATTTTTTTAGCAATAGCAACTACAAGGTAGACTACTATAAGAGAGAAATCAGACAGTAATTCTTCTTAATCAGTAGCTGAAAAATATATAGGAATGAAAGGGCGATTAAATATTATTGAAGATTGTACTAGACTCCACTTCATTCTATATAGAACTTTGAGTTAATTTTTTTTTTTTTTTTTATGGTAAAAAGGGAAGAACTAGAAACATTATTCTTTTAAGGAAAAAAATCTAAAAAGTATCTCTAAAAGTCCAATAAAGAGAAAAATAAAATTCCAAATATTACCTTCAATAAAATGAAAGAAAATATTACTGGCAATTACGGCAAGAAGAAAGGCAACACTAAGTATGAGTATCTTGTTCTTAGATGCAAAGATAAATTTGCTTGTTCAATGATTTTGTTTTAGATGAAGCACCCTTTTGAAATTTCTTTGGGAAACAACATTTGCTTCCCCTTCTTTATTTTTCATTAAATATTGGTAACTTTGGAGTTCATTGAGAAGAGTCGTTATGTTGTAATCAACCTTGTGCATTACAGAATTCGTACAAAAAGTTAGAAAACTCTTCCGAAGAGATTCCGTTTTCAAACTAACTTGGCTCTTCTCATCTATGACAGTCCCATTTGCCTCCACTATATTGAAGTGGATCTTCATGTCTAGGACATGTTCTCTAACAAAGGTCCCATCCTTCACACGTGAATTATAAATGTATCTAATATCATCGTTTCGTTCTAATGAGGATGATTGTCCAAACATCCCTTGCAATGACTCCATGATCTCTTTCGCAGTGACCATGGTTTCATGCTTTTTGGTAAGCACATCAGATATGCTTGTCAAAATATAGGCTTTGGCTTGTTCATTAGCCCGGACCCATCTGTCATAGATATCCCAAACATTTTTTGGGAAGAGGAGGATGTTCCTTCATTAAAACAAATCTCAAATGATCAACTACTAGTATTGTGTTTATGTTCGACTTCCAATTTGAATAACCCTCTCCATTGAACTTATCAGAGGCTAAGAGTTGTATAATCGAGTTTGACATGCTGAAACATAAAAAAATTCCATAAGTAAATTGCATCTAAATCAATTTTAGCAAAAGTAATAAAGACCCATATTTTATTATTGCAATGATACTTTAATGAATTAGAATAGATATGTTGGGGTTTGTGCCCTAAAGTTTCGTGTCCTGTAGTTTGTAAACAACTTTGTAAGAATACTTGTGATGTATAATATATATGATATTTACTTCACTTCTTGACTTTGCACATTTAGATGTTTTTATTTTATCACAAACCAATAAACTTAATATCCCATGTTGTCTTTATGTAATTTAAGAATGTATGTAGTGACATACAAGTGGATCATGTCTTAAGTGACAACAAAAATAGTCGGTAGTATATGGATGTAAGAGGGAAACCTTATCCTGGTAACATTACGGACGCGGCCCGCTTTGTGGTATTGTTACAAATGTTGTGACTTGTCATAGATGGTCTGATTCTGATCATTCATGTAGTGGACATGTGAGCGGGGGCGTCCTATACAAGTAGTTTGTATAAGACCTGACCTCGAAGTATTAATGTCTTGTCATATAACTCCGTTCATGACTGAGACTTCAGTTCACTAGGATGACCATAGGTAACATGACCTCAATCCTGAGTGAGTTGGGAACTCTTGCCATTGAGGGCGGTCCTTTGATTTGCATGGGTGCGAGTGGCCAAAGCACCGACTCAAACCTACCACTTTCGGGATTCGTCTGATTTTGGAGCTGGGAACTCTTCACAAGATGGAGTTCACTCCTTCCCCAAAATAGGGGTAAGTAGATAAATTTCTCTCTTAAAGGCTGATCCCGGGGATTGAACGATGTGGCGCCATGCACCTTCTCATGGCACGAGAGGTGTTCACATATAGTAGGACTATGTTGTATTGTTCATTAGGGGGATCAGTGGTACTTAAGGAGGAAAATGTAATTACATGGGCAAAGCGGTAAATTGGCCTGCTATAATTACGAGCATCTGTGAAGGATCATCGTACTGATGATTGGTTGTATCCAATGGACATAGAAATATATCTATGACAAGAAAAGTTTAACTGTTGGTCTTTAGTGGAAGCCTGACAGTTAACGGATGGTGGATATCGTGACTAGAGAGTTTAATAAGCTATTCACGTATCGTTGGAGCTTCGAGCCATAGGTCCATAAGGTCCCCTTCGTAGCTTGGATACAAGTTGAGAGTCAATTTTTCAGTCAGTTTGAAATGTTCAAATTGACAAGAGGGAGTTCGATTATATATGATATAATTGAACTAGTTAGTTATATATGATATAAATAACTTTATGTATGAGATACATTAGTTTAGAGAAAATTGGATATAAATATAATTTATATCTAGTTGAGGACAATACTAGAATTAATATATGATATTAATTTATATGTTATGAATATGATGAGATCACATTCATTGGACGGCTAAAAAGGAAATGGGATGGCGTCTCTTTTGTTTTAATAACGGATGAGTGAATTGAAAGATCACTTTGAGACGCATAAATAGCTCATGGTGTGTTAAGCATGAGATGCACGGACATTGTGTTAAAGAATGTGTCATTGCTTAGAAAATCAGTGCCTATACGATAGTGCCTGCACGATCGATTACCTATACGATATTGCTAAGCGACCACTTATTGATTACACCCTCGCGCGCTATTTACTAAATGATCGTTTACCTTTTCCTAAGCGATCATTTAGCTCCCGATATTTATTAAACGATCATATAGACGATAGCTTAGTTTTTCCTACACGATCATTTAAACGATCACTTAGTTTTTCCTACACAATCGTTTAGGCGATCGCTTACCTTTTCCTACACGATCGTTTAGAAAATCGCTTACCTTTTCCTACACAATCGTATACTTCACCTAAATGATCAAGCATCTTGTGTATACGATAGACGAGCTCATCTCCCACTTGCTTGATCGTTGTGTATGATCTCTTTTCCTCCTCCCCTCTACCAAATCCGAACAAAGCTCAAACTTTGGCTTTTCGCTCCAAGAATACTGAGGGCTCTGAATGGTGGTGTCATCTCTGTTTCCTTCTATTCGGAGACTGTTCGAGTTAGTCAATTGGGTTTTAGATTTGCTGTGAAGAAGAAGTCTTCAACTGGTATGTCGATCTCTTTAGCATTATGAATGCATTTTAGTATGTTTGAATATACATGTGGTAATTCTGTCACAATGAATTGGAAAGATTCGCTACCACTCGTAGGTACTCTTGAATAAGAGTTCCTTCAAGATGCTACCGAGGGGCAGTTAAATACTCCTTCACTAGAGCAAGACAATCTTGACCAAATACTATATCCAGAATAACCCTTATTCCTATAGTCATTTAGTTATTGTTTTTGGTTAGGAACATACAAACACTTAGTAATTCTTGTAAGTGTGACCCTCCATTTTTAGATTTCATAGAACGGTGTGAATATTCCTCCGAATAGGAAGACAATGTTCAAGTTGAAACTAAGAAACCCTATTCATTTCTAAAGTTTGGATTGTTTTGAATCCTATGTTACAACCCTCCAAGGGGATCGCCGTAAAAACGACTACCTAGTGCTGCCTAAAAACGATAGCAGACACAACATATCTTCACAATGGTATTATATTATCGACTAGCAAGTGTCAAGAATAAGGTCTGTTGTGATAACAATTTGTTAGGGACAGCGGACCTCCACATATCTTCACAATGGTATTATATTATCCACTTTCGACATAACCCTCATGACTTCGCTATTGGTTTCACCAAAAAAGGTTTTATACTTGTGGACATAGTTATCCTTTCTTATATATTCATGATCATCCCTTTATTTAACTGATAAAAGAATTTGATCGCATTCCCAACACTTTTATTATTTTTCTTAATTTTGTTTGATTTGCAATCGTTTCTAAAAAGAATATAACAAAAAAAAGTTTTGTTGATAGAAGTAGTGTTTATTAGCTTGATTTTTCAAAAACAACAAAAATTAAATGGTTAAATGAGACCTTAGGCCTCATTTGAGAACCATTTGATTTTTTTTATATTTTTATTTTTTGAAATTTAAGCTTATAAACATTACTCTATTTTATAAGTTTTTATGTTCTGTTATCAATTTTCTACAAATGTTTTCAAAAAACCAAGTCAAGTTCTAGAAAGGAAAAAAAAAACGTATTTTCAAATTTGCTATTTTTGTATTTAGAATTTAACTAGACTCTCAAATGGTGTGTTGAGAGAAGTTGATATGGATAATCTTGATGACATGCAGACATGCATGCCATCTTAGGCCTTTTATTTAGAATTATGAAGGCTGTTAAGCAGAATATACGGCAATTATGTTAGGAATTCATGAGAAAATGAGCTTGCGGCGTTCAACATTGAGAATCTCGGCTAATCCATTATTATGCGTTATTATTTGTTCAATTATCTATTTTTGTAGCTAACACAGGAAGTGGACGCAACCACGGAAGCTGGACTACCGTATAGACGATCACATGCAGAGAAACTCTCCATCGCAAAGGTGAACATATTCGATCGACGCATAGGTGTTACGGTAATTAGCCGCATGCGTCCATCGCATAGGAGTTGCGATCGTCAAGCGATTGCGGTCAACGTGTAGAAGTTGCGGTATTAAGCGAATGCGGTCACTGCATGATTGTGGCTACACGTTAACGCATAATAGAGGGATCAACGCAAGGTTGGTGGAATGGACGCATCAACGCATCTCTCAGAAAAATCAAAAGATGATGTTGACATTTCACTTACCATGCCGTTAGCATCAGAGATTCAAAAAAGGACTAACGCGCTGCGAATGTCAGAATCAGAGCAGTCCATTAATGCTGTTGGCGATCAAGCTCTATATATAGAAGCCGGTGAGCAGAATTTCAACTTATCCAGGGTTATCCCTGTGATCCAAACAAATACGTGAGAAGAAAGCTTGAGAGTTCTTCATCTCCTTCTTCCATTTCGAATGACTACCAGAGCCTTCGATCGGAGCTAGATCTCGAGAGAGTGAGCTCCGCCACCCTTCCATGGCACCATCGGAAGCCTTGACACACATTTGATGGAAGCAAGACATTGCTTCCAGCTGGTCATTTCATTTTCTCTTCTTTTCTTATATTGTATTGTATTACATTTTGGGATTAAGGAATTAATACATTATGTGTTCAATTCATTTCTGTGTTTCCTTCGATTCCATCTCCATCTTTCTTTACTCAGCATCTTTAACTTTCATTGCATCACTTAGTGAGATTGCTAGAGTATCGCATACTTAGTCATGTGGATTAGAGATATGAAGCATGTAGCAAACCACCGAGAGGTGTGCGTTGCGTGAGTGTGTGAGAAAACCTTATTTGCTTAGTGTGAAGCTGTAGCAATTAAGGAACTTGCGATGTTTATATTAATTATTCTTTCTCTTTCTGCTTCGCACATAAGTCTTGCCACCGCATAACACGATCTTTGTATATTTTTCACAGTCAGTCTCAACCTTGGTATCTTGTATCATGTAACCTGTATCTTGTATCATCATAGCTTTGGTTTATTTTATCACACTTTACTTTTATTGCAATTTCCTTTATTATCGCATTTTATCGCTTATCTTTACTTTACTGCACAATTTACTTTATCGCATGTACAAACCACACTAATATTAAATTGAAAAACCCCCGATCGCATATATCATGAACATAACATAATCAACATAAAACAATCCCTGTGTTTGACCTTGGATCACACCAAAAAAATTGCGGTGGAATTATACTTGGTTCCAACGCAAGAAAACTTGTGACAACGCATAACATACTACAAGAACATTCATTAATAATGCATACATCTAGAAGTATTATCGCATATCATCGCAATCATCCATGCATTGTATGACATAAGAAGATAAATTTTATTCGTTCATATTCATGTTTGTCCACATGCTTAAAATAGAAGCATCCATTTTTATGTCATCAAGTTTATGGCATCATCACATTTTATGTCACAACAAGTTTATGCGCCGTTGCCGGAGAATGGTTAATAGTTATTGTTTGAGAATTTTTGTGGTATTTTGCAGGACAGATCTCTTTGTACTGGCTGTTCAACGCGGAGAGCAGTCTGATAGTTTATGAGTACTGGTATCGAACCAGAATTCGTAGTTGACCCGGAGATCGAGTGTACCTTTCGTGCACGGGCATGCCAGAATCGAGCAAGGCGAAAGAAAGCAGCTGATATGGCAGATAATATGGACAACGAGGCTCTCGTAGTAAATCAAGGGGTTGTACGACTTGTGTAGGATCCAGTCTTCCTTGCCGCTGATCGTAACATTCCCATGAAAGACTATGCGACGCCGGATTTCTATAACTTCTCACCAAGAATCTCAAGGCCAACGGTTGAGGAGAATGTAAGCTTTGAAATAAGACCGATTATGCTGTAGATGATTCAGAATATGGGTTAATTCGGAGGATTACAAGGATAAAACCCACATGTGAATTTGACGAATTTTGTAGACATGTGTAGAGCATTCCCCATGCCTGGTGTGACTCAAGAAGAACTTAGGTTGTATCTTTTCCTGTATACACTGCGGGATGAAGCAAAGAGGTGGGCTCAGTCATTAGAGCCAGATGAGATTAACGCGTGGGAACAGTTGGTTGACAGGTTCATGAACAGATTCTTTCCTCCAGCCGTCAATGCAAGGAAATGGAGGTCTGTGTTGAATTTTGAGCAAAAGGGTTATGAAACTTTGAGCATCGCCTAGGTGCATTTCCAACAATTTGTGAAGAGTTGTCCGCATATCGGGATTCCCGATAGCATTCTGATGGAGAGTTTTACAATGGCTTAGATCAATCAACGTAAGTAGTTGCCGATGCCTCCGCAGCAGAAGGATTAATGGACAGATCATATATGAAAGCCAAGAGCATATTAGATTGCATCTTGCAACATTTTGATGAGTGGATTGATACCGGGTTTGAGGAAAGTGGTTTGAAGCAAGGAAGAGTAGAAAGTGCCGATGTGTCAACTAATACAATGAGGATACTGGTAGATCAAATGACCATGATGACCTCACTCCTTCAGACAATGGCTAATCAACAGAGAAATCTCTCTCAAGGTTCAATGCAAGTTAATGCTTGACGCACGTGGCCACAATGAATTGTGTTCAATATGGGGAGGGACATCCAGCAGAAGTCTGCCCGTGGAATCAACAGGTCGTATATTCTGTCTATAATGAGTCACTTGGCAACATCTACAAGCCTGGTTGGTGGGATCACCCAACTTTAAGTTGGGACGAGAATCACAACCAGGGGTGCCATAGTTTCCATCAGAACAGTTATCAAGGGGATCGAGGCAACCCTCCAATCTTCATTAATCCGGACTGTAGTCCAGGTAACTCTCAAAGTATACCACCCTGTGACAAACTGTTCTTATATGATACCTCCTGCAGTACCTCATCTCTGGAGACTTCACTAAAGCATTATATCGAAAAGAGCGAGGCAATTAGACAATCGCAAGCTGACTCCCTTAGAGGTTTGGAAGAGCAGATTAAACAGCTTGCAATTGAGTTGAAAAATAAAGCTCCTGGTACGCTACCTAGCAGTTCAGGAGCATCGAGGCCACGAGGTAAAGAGCAATGTCATGTAGTGAAATTGAGGAGTGGTAAAACAACAGCCCTTGCGCTACCAGTACCAGATCCAACAACAAGGCTAGTAGATCTAACTATCGATGATGACCAATGAATCAGTAGTGGAAAAATTATCAGTTCAGGAGTAAGTATACCTACAAAAGATGAAACTCCTCAAGACTTGAAGTCTGAATCAACGCAACCTCCAGCTAACGAAACACAGCAAGAACATGACCTCAACAAACAACCAACTAAACAGGAAGTAAGCGGGATCCTCCACCTTTCCCGTCGAGGCTGAAGAAGAAAGATGATAACAAGCAGTTCCAGAGGTTTCTGGATGTTCTCCGACAATTACACATCAATATTCCCTTAATAGAAGCTCTGGAACAGATACTGAGTTATGTAAAATTTCTCAAGGATATACTTGTTAACAAAAGAAAGATCGGGGAGAATAAAATAGTTGTGTTAACGTATAAATGTAGTGCATTGTTTCAAAACAATATCCCCACCAAAATGAAGGACCTTGGGAGTTTTACATTGCCTTGCTCAATAGGAGGGAAGAAGGTCGGGAACGTGCTGTGCGATTTAGGGGCGAGCATAAATCTGATGCACTTATCGATCTTTAAGAAGTTGGATATCGGCAACGCAAGACCAACCACGATCACACTACAGTTGGCTGATAGATCGATAATGCATCCTGAGGGCAAGATAGAGGATGTACTCGTGCAACTGGACAAGTTTATCTTCCCAGCGGACTTTATCATATTGAATTACGAAGCTGACAGAGAAGTACCTATCATCTTTNGATTACATTACAGTTGGCCGATAGATCGATAATGCATCCTGAGGGCAAAATAGAGGATGTACTCGTGCAAGTGGATAAGTTTATCTTCCCAGCGGACTTTATCATATTGAATTACGAAGCTGACAGAGAAGTACCTATCATCTTTGGTTGCCCATTTCTCGCAACAGGGCGTGTGCTGATCGATGTGCAAAAAGGAGAACTCACCATCAGAGTTGACAATCAGGAAGTGAAGTTCAACGTTTTCAATGCCTTGAAGTACCCTAGAGAAGTACCTATCATCTTGGGTCGCCCATTTCTCGCAACAGGGCGAGCGCTGATCGATGTGCAAAAAGGAGAACTCACCATCAGAGTTGACAATCAGGAAGTGAAGTTCAACGTTTTCAATGCCTTGAAGTACCCTAGTGATATGGAGAATTTCCAATATATTGAGGAACTAAGGGAAGAACTTGGCACGAGCCCCTGGCAGAATTGGAGGAAAAAGAAGTTGGAATCAACGCAATTTGGAAGGAGGATTCGCCGTAATTCAAGTTGAATCAAATTTTGAACCACTTAAGTTATCTGAACGAACTTCACAATGGACTAAGCCATCTTTAGAGGAACCACCCGTGCTAGAGTTGAAGCCGTTACCTATGCACCTCAAGTATGCTTACTTAGGAGGCAACAACACGTTACCGGTTACATTTCTGCCTTGCTGAGTAAGGAGAAAGAAGACCCACTAATATAGATCTTGAGAAATAACGCAAAGGCTTTAGGATGAACCTTGGCAGACATTCGAGGAATCAGTCCCTCGTACTGCATGCACAAGATTCGTCTGGAAGAAGGAAAGACAGGATCGGTAGAAAGGCAACGCGTTTAAACCAAATAGCAATTGTGCCGGAGGATCAAGACAAGACAACCTTCACGTGCCCATTTGGTACGTTTGCATTCTGATGCATGCCATTTGGACACTGCAATGCGCCAGGCACTTTCCAACGATGTATGATGGCGATATTTTCGGATTACTTGGAGGAGTCAGTCGAAGTATTCATGGATGATTTTTCAGTTTTCGCCAATAATTATGACTTCTATTTTGCTAAACTTGAGAAAGTCTTGAAGAGATGTGTGACAACTAATCTTGTTCTGAACTAGGAAAAATGCCACTTTATGGTTGAAGAAGGAATTGTATTGGGTCATAAAATCTCGAAGGCAGGATTGGAAGTTGATCAGGCGAAAATCGATGCAATTTCCAAGCTACCTCCACCAGTGAACGTGAAAACAATTAGGAGTTTTCTGGGACATGCTGGGTTCTATGGAAGATTTATTTGCAACATCTCCCAAATCGCAAGGCCCTAAGTGCGCTCCTTGAAGCTGACCGTGAATATAATTTTGATGATCCGTGCACTGAAGCATTCAACACATTGAAAGATACTCTCATCACCGCACCCATTTTGATTACGTTGGATTGGACGCAACCATTTTCGTTAATGTGTGATGCAAGTGGTTATGCAGTGGGCGCAATGTTGAGTCAGCATAAGGACAAGGTATTGCATCCTATCTACTATGCGAGTAAAACAATGAATGATGCGTAGGAGAATTATACAACCACGGAGAAGGAAATGCTTACAGTGGTATTTGCACTGGAGAAATTTCAACAGTACTTAATCGGAACAAATGTTGGGGTGTATACCGATCACTCTTCGATCAAATATCTGATGACAAAGAAGGATGCAAAATCGAGGCTGATACAGTGGGTGTTGCTCCTGCAAGGGTTTGACCTAGAAATCAAAGACCAGAAGGGCACCAAGAACCAAGTCGCTGATCATCTGTCAAGATTGGAAAATTGCGAGGTTCAAGGGAAAGAAAAAGATATTGAGGAAAGATTCACTGATGAGCTGTTAATGTTGGTAGGCATTAATGTTCCGTGGGATGCAGACACTGTGAACTTCATAGTTTGCGGCCAAGTACCGGAGGACTATACTTACCAGCAGAAGAAGAAACTAAGACATGATGTCAAATTTTATTTATGGGACGACCCATACCTATATCAACTTGGACCTGATCATATTCTACGACGATGAGTTCCCGAGCACGTAGTCAAGCACATTCTAGAGATTTTTCATGAGTCCCCTTATGGAGGACATTTTGGGGGGCAGCGGATGATAACTTGTAGAAATACAAGTTATTTATGCTGCCTTATCTAGATATTGCAGCCAAAAGAGAAGGAATATGCATCGACTGTATGAAAAATAGCTAAAAAATACAATAATTATGAATTATCGCAATTACACCCACTAACATCATTAAGATGGTAGAAAAGGATATTTCTACTCTGTTTTGTTGGAAACCAAGTCACCGCTTGCGATCAAGGCTTAACGAGAAACTAAATAATGTATCTCTATCACATTGCACCCGTCAATCAACAATGAAGAGATGATTAACACAATGACGGCTCAATGCGACAGTCGATCCCAAGCTGAATTTTAACTGCATGTGGTAATAAAAACAACACCACATGCGAGCAACCGATCGAAAGATGCAACTGAGCGACGCAAATGCGGAGGATTGTGATGCGTGTACAACTAACCGTTGTGTAGATTTGTCGATCTGATTGCATAACAGAAGAAATATTTATTCCTCCATCTTCGGAATTTCCATAACCATAAGTGGGGCCCATAAGCAAGAGTCAAAGCCTTTCACCTATAAATACCCCCAAAGAATTCAGAGAAGATATACTTGATATGAGTATACTTGATACGAGGCTAATTGATGCTAGATTATTGAGAGAGAGGTTGAGCTGAGTGCTGATCGGAAGAAATTCGAGAAGAGAAGAGACAAGGCCGAGAGGTGAGTCTCAGTGCAATTTTGCCAAATCCCCACCGTGAAGCTCTATGCTTAGATCACTGCTACCGGTTGAGCAAGCCTGAGAGGGAAGCTCATCCATTCGTTCACTCCATCCACATCGACAAGCAAATCTCCATCCAGATCGGCGCAAAGACGTTGGTGGTTATTTATATTTGCTTCTAACTCTATTCATCAATTGTATTTCATTCTCTTAATCTCTTTATTCACAAATCATGTATCAGATGCTAAATAGTTTTATTGAATGTCTCGATCCTTTCCATTTCCACTTCTCTGTCTATCTCCGTTCTTCCATTAATCGTTTTCTCCATGAAGTTTTCTTAATCCCTTGGTAATTAATATGGATTCAACGAGTAACTTAATCTGTGCTAAAGAGATAAATGTGTTTAGCTAAGGCATGCTAGACGACATCTTCACTTGTGAGAGTAGAAGTGAAGATGTCATTATGATCTATCGAGAGAAGGTTAGAAGAATGCGTTGACTAAAGCGAGTAGTACTTCCAGAGATGGAAGAAACCTTGCGTTCATTACGTTCGTCCCTGTTTCACCACAAAAGTGTGGGAACGCGGCCGATCACCTAGAGGTGTACGCCAAGGGAAAAGCAGAACAGTACTTATATCTTTAACGCAATTAAGGAACTTGCGCTGTTTATGTTAGTTATCTTTTTTCTTTCTGTATTGCACATAAGACTTGCCACCACATTACACGATCTTTGTATAATCTTCACAGCCAGCCTTGACCTCGGTATCTTGTATCATGAAACTTGTATCTTATATCATCTTAGCTTAGGTTTATTTTATCGCAATTTACTGTATTACCGCATTTATCGCTTACCTTTACTTTATCGCATTTTTTATACTTGTACAAACAACCTTTATTAACTTGAAAAACTCCTGGTCGCATATATCATAAATAGAACGCAATAACCTCAAACAGTCCCTATGTTCGACCTCGGATCACACCGAGAAACTTGCGGTGAAATTATACTTGGTTTCAACGCAAGGAAACTAGTGACAACACACAACATACTACAAGAACATTCATTAATAACGCATATCTAGAAGTAGTATCACATATCATCGCATAAAATCTATGTCATCAAGTTTATGGCATAGACTTGCATCATAGTACAATTTATGCGTTACAACAGACTGCAGCAAAGGTCCTACAGTGTGGCTATTTCTGGGCAACGCTGTTTAAGGATGCCCATGCCCACGTTTTGCAATGCGATAGATGTCAGAGAACGAGGAATATGTCTAAAAAAATGAAATGTCGTTGATGTCAATCTTAGAGGTTGAGTTATTTGATGTTTGGGGAATTGACTTCATGGGCCCATTTCCACCTTCATAAGGTCATCACTATATCTTGGTCGTGGTTGATTACGTATCAAAATGGGTTGAGGCCATCGCATGTGCCAAGAATGATGCGGCCACAATGGCGAAGTTTCTTAAGAAGAATATTTTTGCTCGATATGGGATGCCACGGGCCTTAACGATGAGAGCTCTCACTTTATCAACCGCATAATCACCAACCTGTTGACTAAATTTAACGTCAGCCATCGAGTTGCAACTGCTTATCACCTACAGACTAATGGACAGTAGAAATTTCTAACCGAGAGATCAAAACTATCTTGGAGAAGGTAGTCAATACTTCCAGGAAGGATTGGTCACCCAAGCATGATGAAGCATTATGGGCATACAGAACTGCTTATAGAAAAGTAATTGGCATGTCCCTATATGCCCTGGTCTTTGAAAAAGCTTGTCATATGCCGCTCGAGTAGGAACATAAGGCGATGTGGGCATGCAAGAAGCTGAAGTTTGATTTAGCAAGTGCGGGGAAAGTCCAAAAACTGCAACTGAACTAGCTGGTCGAATGGCAAAGGGATGCCTATGAAAATGCCAAAATCTATAAGGAGAAAACCAAGAAGTGGCATGACGACCGCATTAACGACCAGACATTCGTCGAAGGTCAACAGTTATTACTCTTTAACGCACGATTGTGATTGTTTCTAGGGAAATTGAAGTCTCGCTGGTTTGGGCCGTTCAAAATCAAGACTATCTTTCCTCACGGTGCAGTGGAACTAACAACTTTAGATGGGAACAATGCATTTAAAGTCAATTTTCAACGGATTAAGCCTTACTATGGAGGCGAAATAGATCGACACATGGATACCATCGACTTGAGCAAGCAGGATTAACCGCTTGCGGGGAAGCGATTGCGGTAATTCTGTCCCCTTTCAATCAGCATCCCTATCTATGTTTACTTGCTTTCTTTACAGCTTTCCTTTACTGCTTTCTAAATTGAATTATTTATTGCTTATTAGAATTAGCTCTTAATGCTTTCTGTATTTACCTTCAATTTAATTCAGTTGAGTATTTCCATGTCATGTTTAATTTCTTTAATTTGTATGCATGATGTTCTTCAAATTTTGTGAATGACTGGATGAAATGATGAACACCGCAAAGTCTTTTCGACTTGTGTTTTTTATGAATTAAAAAGAAAAAAAATAAAATTTGGTATGTAATGTAATGATGGGTGCATGGTGTGCTAACAAGATACATCTTGCATCCATTACACCTAAACGCATTGCATTGAGAGTTGTGTTGCGCGCGTATGTGTTCTATGTTGAGGTAGCGATGCGCTGGTAGCAATACCGTGTGCTTGATCCTCCAGAAATGCTTTGAATTAAGGGGTGTGTTGCGGGAATACATGCGTTGTTGCCCGTCCTCAGCAAAAATGTATTTGCGTTAATGGAAGCATGGCGTTAAATTGTAATCGTGCACCCGTCTGAATCAAATTCATTAGTTTAATGAAATTCTTTGATTCTTTGTATAGGCCAACAATTTTTGTATTGTGTTAATTTTTTAATTATTTGTATACTTAATTAATATTCAATACAACAAAGTAGCAATTCTCTCTATTTTCCTATGCCTTTTTCTTTATCATCCTTTGTCAATATTTGTGATGTTCTTGATCTTTTACTTTTATGTTATTCATTGCACTGCCATAATATATAATATGTTTACACTTAGAAACATTTCCCACACTTTGTAAATTCTAACTAACACTTAATTAATTCGTAGCTTAGCAATACTTTACCTTTTTCCCTTCAAAGTTCCGCTCAAACCTTCTTTTTGAAATTTCTTCTAAGTATTTGTCTATTCTGTCCAAACAACGCAATGAGAACCTTGCGCATCTCTAAATTTGGGGGTGGGGAAGGTTTGAGCAGATGAGATCAAGATTATGTGGACATTAAGAAAAATGCGTTCATTTTTCAATTTCCAAAAAAAAAAAAATTCATATAGACTCAAATGTCAGCGTAAGGGAAAACCCAAAAACATTCCCAACCTGATAAGTGTTAGTTGTTAAAGGAACCTACTCGTAGTTGGATTTTTGCATGACACCCGTGGGAGTAAGCCAAAACAAAGGTGGGTTTCCAAGAACAATGCAATATGAAAAGAGAAAAATGCAAAAGAAAAAAATAAAATAATGCAAGAGACAACTCCTTTGAATATCATGAGTAAAGTTGAAATTGGCACACAACCGTGGTTAGATGTTCGCATGACACCCGTGGAACAAGCCAAAACGAAGAGTGTAACCATGATCAACAGTCTCTAATAAATGATGCAAAGTTTGACCACCACATACGAACACATCAAGTTGTTTTGACAAAGAACAGGTAAACATTCTTTTTAAAACTAGAAAATCATTTTTGAGCAGAAATTTGTAGTATAGAAGAATAAAGTAGGGCTTTGATATGACTTAGCAAGGATAGAAGAAAATTACGTTGTCAAATAATGTGCCTAAGTGGAGCATTCGGAGTAACCAATCGACGCAAAAATGTAGGATAGGAATTGAGCTTTATTGCCTTAGTCGAAGATATGATTGACGATGTAACGCAGGTTTTGTACTATGGTGCAAGTCCATGCCATAAACTTGATGACATAGATTTTATGCAATGATATGTGATACTACTTTTAAATATGCGTTATTAACAAATGTTCTTGTAGTATGCTGTGCGTTGTCACAAGTTTCCTTGCAAGTATAATTTCACCGTAAGTTTCTCGGTGTGATTCGAGGTCGAACACAGACATTGTTTGAGGTTATTCCGTTATGTTTGTGATATATGCGACCAGGGTTTTTTTTCAAATTAATAAAAGTGTTTTGTGTACAATTAATTAAACATGCAATAAAGTAAAGTAAAGCGGTAAAGATGCAATAATAAAATAAATCGCGATAAAGTAAACCTAAGCTAAGATGATACAAGATACAGGTTTCATGATACAAGATACTGAGGTCAAGGCTGGCTGTGAAGATTATACAAATATCATGTAATGCGTGACAAGTCTTATGTGTGAAGCAGAAACAAAAAAGATAACTAATATAAACAGTGCAAGTTCCTTAATTGCGTTAAAGGCATAAATACAATTTCGCTTTTCCCCTTAGTGTACACCTCTCAGTGATCGGCTGCGTTCCCACTTCTCTGTGGTGAAACAGGGACGAATGTGATGAATGCAAGGTTGCTTCCATCTCTGGAAGTACTACTCACTTTAGTTAATGCATTCTTCTAACCTTCTCTCAACAGATCAGAATGACATCTTCACTTCTGCTCTCACAGGTGAAGATGTCGTCTAGCATGCCTTAGCTAAACGCATTTATCTCTTTAGTACAGATTAAGTTACTAGTTTAATCCATATTAATTACCAAGGTATTAAGAAAACATCATGGAGAAAACGATTAATGGAAGAACGGAAATAGACAGAGAAATGGAAATGGAAATGATTGAGACATTCAATAAAACTATTTAGCGTCTGATACATGATTTGTGAATGAAGAGATTAAGAAGATGAAACACTTTAGATGAATAGAGTTAGAAACAAATACAAATAAGCGCCAATGTCTTAGCGGCGATCTGGATGGAGATTTGCTTGCCGGCGTGGATGGAGTGAACGGATGGATGAGCTTCCCTCTCAGGCTTGCTCAACCAGTAGCAGGGATCTAAGAACAAAGCTTCACGGCGGGGATTTGGCAGTTTTGCACTGAGACTCACCTCTCGGCCTTGTCTCTTCTCTTCCCAAATTTCTTTCGATTAGTATTCAACTAAGCCTTTCTGTCAATAATCTAGCATCAGTTAGCCCTCGTATCAATTATACCCGTATCCAGTATCCTCGTATCAACTATATCTTCTCTGAATTCTATAAGGGTATTTATTGGTGAAAAGCTTTGACTCATGGCTTGTGGACCTCACTTCTTGTTATGAAAATTATAAACATGGAGGAATAAATATTCTTTCTATTATGCAATCAGACCGTCAAATATACACAACGGTTAGTTGTACACGTGTCGCAATCCTCCACATTTGCGTCGCTCAGCTGCATCTTTCGATCGAGTGCTCGCATGGGGTGTTATTTTTATTACTGCATGTGGTTGAAACTCAGCTCGGGATCGACTGTCGCATTGCGAAGTCATTGCGTTAATTGTCTCTTCATTGTGGTTTGACGGGCGCAATGTGACAGAGATGCATTGTTCAATTTCTCGTTGAGTCTTGATCGCAAGCTGTCACTTGGTTTCCTGCAAAACAGAGTAAAAATATCCTCTTCTACCATCTTGACGATGTTAGTGGGTGTAATTGTGATAATTTATATTTATTGTATTTCTGAGCTAATTTTCATACAATCGACGCATATTCCTTCTCTTTTGGCCGCAATATCTAGATAAGGCAGCATAAATATCTTGTATTTATACAAGTTATCACACCCCCAAATTTAGATATATGCTTGTCCTCAAGTATATCTTCTACTAAGGCAATAATGCTAAATTGCTCTCTTATATTTTTGCGTCGATTGGCTGCTCCGAATGTTACACATAGGCACATTTCTTAACAATGCAATTCCTTGCTAATTATGAACGAAGCCTTACTTTATTCGTCTATATAACAAAATTCTGCTCAAAGATGCTTTTCTAGTTTTTAAAATAGAATGTTTATCTCTTCTTTGTCAAAACAACTTAATATATCTATAGCAGTGGTCAAACTTTGTGTCATTTATTAGAGACTGTTGGTCATGGTTACACTCTTCGTTTTGGTTTGTTCCCACGAGTGTCATGCAAACATCCTACTACGATTGTGTGCCAATTTCAACTTTAACTCATGATATTCAGAGGAGTTGTCTCTTGCATTCTTTTATATATATTTTTCTTTTTTTTTTTTCCTTTCATATTGCGTTGTTCTGGGAGACCCATCTTCGTTTTGGCTTGCTCCTACAGGTGTCATACAAACATCCAACTGTGAGTAGGCTCCTTTCAGAACTAAACTCTTATCAGGTTGGGAATATTTTTGAAGTTTTCCCTTGCGCTGATATTGGAGTTTTACATAATAAATTTTTTTTCTCTCTCTCTCTGTTTTTTTTTTTTTTTTTTTTTTTTTAAATGATAATGAACGGATTTTCTTGATCTTATCTGCTCAGACCTTCCCCACCCCAAAATTTAAAGATGAGAAAAGTCATCATTGGCTTATTTGGATAGACTAGACAAACACTAAGAATAAAAATTTCAAAAAAAAGGTTTAAGCAGAACTTTGAAAGATAAAAGGTAAAGTACTAATAACTAAGAATTAACTAAGTGTTGGTAAGAATTTAAAAAGTATGGAAAATGTTTCTAAGTATAAACATATTATACATCATGGCAGCGCAATGAATAACGCAAAAGTAAAGGATTAAGAACATCGCAAATATTGTCAAATGATGATAAAGAGAAAGGCATAGGCAAAAAAAGGAGTGAATATGTACTCATTTGTATTGAATATTAACAAAGTATACAAATAATTAAAAATTAACGCAATACAAAATTGTTGCCTGTACAAAGAATCAAAGAATTGAGATGTTATCTTTTTGAATTTGATTCAGATGGGTGCACGCTAAAAATTAACATCGCACTTCTAATAACGCAAATACATTTTTGCTGAGGACGGGCAACAATGCATGAACTCTCGCAACACACCCCTTAATTCAACGCATTTCTGGAGGATCAGGCGCACGATATTTCTACCAGCGCATCACTACCTCAACATAGTGTCTTTTCACTAAGGACAGGCAAAGAACACATACATTCGCAACACATCCCTCAACGCAATGCATTTGGGTGTAATGGACGCAAGGTGTCTCTTGTTAACACACAATGCACCCATCATCGCATTACATACCAATTTTCCTTCTTTTTAAGTCATCAAAAATGTAAGTCGAAAAGACTTTGCGGTGTCTAATGTTTCATCTAATCATTCACAGAAATTAAAGAGCAGCGCTACTAATGTATACAAATTAAAGGAATTCAAACATGACATGCAAAATTAAATTGAAGAGAATTACATAAAGCATTAAATGCTACTCCTAAAAAGTAGTAAATAACGAGATTTAGAAAGTAGTAAAAGAAAACTGTAAAGAAAGCACGTAAACATAAATAGGGATGCTGATTGAAAGGTTCTCAAAATTACCACAATCGCTTCCCCCGCATGTTGTTTAATCCTGCTTGCCCAAGTCAATGGTATCCATGCGTCACTCAAAGTCGCCTTCGTAGTATGGTTTAATCCATTGACTATTGACTTTAAACGTGTTGTTCCCGTCTAAAGTTGTAAGTTCCATTGCGCCGTAAGGAAAGATAGTCTTGATTTTGAATGGCCCAGACCAGCGAGATTTCAACTTTCCTTGGAACAACCGCTACCTGTTGACCTTCGGTGAATGTCCAGTCATTTATGCGGTCATCATGCCACTTTTTGGCATTTTCATAGGCATCCCTTCAGCATTCGACCAACTGATTCAATTGTAGCTTCTGAACTTTCCCCACACTTGTTAAATCAAAGTTTAGCTTCTTGCATGCCCACATCGCCTTATGTTCCAACTTGAGCGGAAGATGACAAGCTTAAGACCAGGGCATACGGGGACATGCCAATTGGTGTTTTATAGGTAGTCTTGTATGCCCACAGTGCTTCATCAAGCTTGGGTGACCAATCCTTCCTGGAAGTATTGACTACCTTCTCCAGGATATTTTTGATCTCTCGGTTAGAAATCTCTACTGTCCATTAGTCTATGGGTGATAAGCAGTTGCAACTCGATGGCTGACGTTAAATTTAGTCAACAGGTTGGTGATTATGCGGTTGATAAAGTGAGAGCCCTCATCGTTAAGGCCCGTGGCATCCCATATCGAGCAAAAATATTCTTCTTAAGAAACTTCGCCCGTGTGGCCGCATCATTCTTGGCACATGCGATAGCCTCAACCCATTTTGATACATAATCAACCGCAACCAGGATATAGTGATGACCTTCTGATGGTGGAAATTGGCCCATGAAGTCAAATCACCAAACATCAAATAATTCCACTTCTAAGATTGATGTCAATGGCATTTCATTTCTCTTTGACATATTCCCCGTTCTCTTACATCTGTTGCATTGCACAACATGGGCTTGGGCATCCTTGATAAGTGTTGGCCAGAAATAGCCACACTGTAGAACCTTTGCGGCAATCTGTTGCCCCCCAAAGTGTCCTCCATAAGGGGACTCATGACACATCTCCAGAATGTGCTTGACTTCGTGCTCAGGAACGTATTGACGTAATATATGATTAGGACCAAGTCGATATAGGAATGGGTCATCCTAGAAATAAAATTTGACATCATGTCTTAGCTTTTTCGTCTACTGGTAAGTATAGTCATCTGGTATTTGACCACAAACAATGAAATTCACGATGTCCGCATGCCAAGTAACATTAATGCCTACTGACATCAGCAACACATCAGGGAATCTTTCTTCAATATCTTTTGCTTTACCTTGAACCTCGCAATTCTCCAATCTTGACAAATGATCTGTGACTTGGTTCTCGGTTCCCTTCCGGTCTTTGATCTCTAGGTCAAACTCTTGCAATAGCAACACCTACCGTGTAAACCTTGGTTTTGCATTCTTCTTTGTCATCAAATACTTGATCATAAAGTGATCCATATACACTACAACGTTTGTTCCGATTAAATATTGTCGGAATTTTTCCAGTGCAAATACTACTGCGAGCATTTCCTTCTCTGTGGTTGTATAGTTCTCCTTCACATCATTCAATGTTTTACTCACATAATAAATAGGATGCAATACCTTGTCCTTGCGCTGACTTAATACTGCGCCCACAGCATACCCGCTAGCGTCGCACATCAATGCAAATGGTTGCGTCCAGTCTGTGTTGAATGCTTTGGTGCACGCATCATCAAAATTATATTCTCAGCCAGCTTCAAGGAGCGCACTTTGAGGTTGCGATTTGGGAGAAGTTGCGAATAAATCTTCTATAAAACCCAGCGTGTCCCAGAAAGCTTCTAAGTGTTTTCACGTTCACTGGTGGGGGTAACTTAGAAATTGCGTCAATTTTTGCCTGATCAACTTCCAATCCTACTTTAGAGATTTTGTGACCCAGAGCTATATCTTTTTCCACCATAAAGTGGCATTTTCCCCAGTTAAAAACAAGATTTGTTGCCATGCATCTCTTCAAGACCTTTTCTAGGTTAGATAAACAGGAGTCATAATTGTTGCCAAAAACTGAAAAATCTTCCATGAATACCTCGACTGACTCCTCTAAGTAATCTGAGAATATTTCCATCATGCATCGTTGGAAAGTGCCTAGCGCATTGCAGAGTCCAAATGGCATGCGTCGGAATGCAAACATACCAAATGGGCACGTGAATNATCATGCATCGTTGGAAAGTGCCTAGCGCATTGCAGAGTCCAAATGGCATGCGTCGGAATGCAAACATACCAAATGGGCACGTGAATGTTGTCTTATCTTGATCTTCTGGTGCAATTGCAATTTGATTGTACCCTGAATAGCCGTCAGGAAAATAGAAAAATTCATTCCCCACAAGTTTGTCTAGCATCTGATCAATGAATGGGAGTGGAAAGTGGTCCTTTTTAGTGGCCAAGTTTAACTTGCAATAATCCATGCAATTTTTCCACCCCGTAGTCGTTCTTGTGGGAATTAATTCGTTCTTGTCATTAGTGACAACTGTCATCCCCCCTTTCTTTGGACCACATTGCATTGGGCTCACCCAGCTGCTATCAGATATCGGGTAGATGACTTCTGCATCCAGCCCCTTCACTATTTCCTTCTTTATGACCTCCCTCATAGTCGGGTTTAAGCGGCGTTACCTTTCTACCGATGTTGTCTTTCCTTCTCCCAGATGAATCTTGTGCATACAATACAAGGGACTGATTCCTCGAATGTCCGCCAAGGTCCATCCTAAGGCCTTTGCGTTATTTCTTAGGATCTGTATGAGTGTCTCTTCTTTCTCCTTACTCAGCGATGCGGAAATGATAACCGATAACGTTTGTTACTTCCTAAGTAAGCATACTTAAGGTGCACGGGCAACATCTTTAACTCTAGCACAGGTAGTTCTTCCAAAGATGGCTTAATGCATTGTGATGTCTATTTAGATATCTTGAGTGGTTCAAAATTTGATTCAATATGAATTACGGTGCAGTCCTCTTCTAATATTGCACTGATTTCAAGATCTTCTTCCTCCAGCTCCTTCAGGGGTTCATGCCAATATTCTTCCCGCAGTTCCTCAATATATTGGTTGTTTTCCATGTCACCTGGGTACTTCAACGCATTGAACACGTTGAATTTTAATTCCTGATCGTCGACCCTGATGGTCAATTCCCCTTTTTGCACATCGATCAGTGCTCGCCCTGTTGCGAGAAATGGGCAACCCAAGATGATAGGGACTTCTCTGTCAGCTTCGTAATCCAATATGACAAAATCTGTCAGAAAGATAAACTTGTCCACTTGCATGAGTACATCCTCTATCTTGACCTCATGATGCTTTATTGATCTATCGGCCAACTGTAATGTGATCGTGGTCGATCTTGCGTTGCCTATATCCAACTTCTTAAAAATCGACAAGGGCATTAAATTTATGCTTGCCCCTAAATCACACAACGCGTTGCCGACCATCTTCCTTCCTATTGTGAAGGGCAATGTAAAACTCCAGGGTCCTTCATTTTAGTGGGGATATTGTTTTAAAATAGTGCGCTGCATTGATATGTTAGCGCAACTGTTTGTGTCTTCTTGAGAGAAATTCTTAAGGGCTAAGAAATTGAGGTGGACGCATGTGGAGAAGACACCTTGGGCCAAGATGATGCAAGATTGCGTTGATGAAGGGAGGAGTAGACACTTTGCCATGCAGCCAAGTATGTGGTGTCAACACTGGAGGAAGTCTGGACGCCTATAAATAGAGCCTTGAGACTTAATTTTCAAATCACAAATTCAGAAATACGTGAAAGGAGAGGGAGAGTGGAGCAAACCATGCGTTGGAGCCAAATCCATGCGTTAGTCATAAGTGGACGCATTTGGACAGTGAGGGTGAGAAGGACGCATCAACTTGGAACGAGGAGATATCCCAATTTAATCGTGAGTTTGGAGTGATTCCAAAGCCATATGAAAGCTCTAAGTGTCTAGTTTATAGAATGGGGCTTCCAGAGAAGAAGCTTCGAGGAATCGGGCTGGAGAATGAGGAAAAGACAGAGGGGTCGAGCTATCGGGTAAGCCAAGCCAGTCTTGATGTTTTGATGATTCCGGCCAAACCATGAGGAATTCTGAGCTAAGATTTTATGGTAAGCTTCCTGAGACATTTTAGAGCGTATTTGTAGAAGGAAGTAACTCGAGGTAAAGCCTAGAAATATGATTAGTTTGAGATTAAATTTAAATCCTAAATTTAGGGTTCAAAGGAGGAGCCCGAAAAGACCAAGGAACTTCTAGAGTGAAAAGTTCCTAAACGACCAAGGTGAGTGGTACTTTCTTTCAAGTCTTAAAGCATATATTTTAGAGTAAACTGTATATACTTAGGTTGTGAATGAGTATCTAGCTTGAGAATGAGATTATGTGATCGGGATGGTCAGGGGGTCAATAGACCTAGTGCCTGAGCCCGTAAGCAAAACCTCACGGGATGGTCAGGGGACCGAGAGGTCTAGTTCCTGAGCCTGTGGAAGGATCCTCGTATGGGATGGTCAAATGGTCGATGAGCCTAGCTTTTGAGCCCATGAGCGGGGAGCTATGTACACATAGGAGATAGAGGGAACGCGCAGAGTAAGCGTTGTAGCTAGTAACAGTTATCTATCTACCGTGTGGATAGGTAGACAACATACTCATTCTAAGCAGTTATCGGTTTTACTATCTACCGTGCGCGTAGATAGAAGTTTGAGAACAGACTCACTCGAGGCGGAGGTTTGAATGTAACCTCGTATTCGTGATATGCTTGTTATTTATGAGTTGGAATAGACTCTATAAGTTGCCTACCACTCACTGAGCTTTGTAAAAGCTCATTCCGTTATTTCACGTTTTTCTTCTCAGGTAGCGAAAGGTTAGGAGTTCCAGGGTGCTACTAAGGTCAAGGTCTGCTACAAGCCACAGTTACACTTCCGGGGTCTTACAGTTATTGTTTTAAACTTTATAGTTAAGTCTTGGAGTTGTATAAACGTTACATCGTTGTAAAATAAAGATGGGCCTACTTAATCCGCTGTAGTTTTCCACCTTGACTTAATCAGTTGGTTGTTGAGTTTGTTCATTGGTATCAGAGTTATTTCCACAAGAGTTATTAGGCAAGAAGTGTCAACTAAAGGGTTGATAACTGTTGTAATGTCACGCCCTCTCTCTGGCTCGGAGAGTATTCTGGGGCGGGGTGTGACATATCTTCTCTTCTAGTTCTTTAAGGGAGTCACCTTGCGATTGTCTCATTGCCTCGCTCTTTTCAATGTAATGTTTTCACGATGTCTTCAGAGACGAGCTGCTGCAAGAGGTATCATATAAGAACGATTGATCACAGGGTGGTTGATAACTTGTAGAAATACAAGTTATTTGTATTGCCTTATCTAGAAATTGCGGCCAAAAGAGATTAAATATGTGCCAATTGTATGGAAATTAGCTTAAAAATACAATAATCATGAATTATCGCAATCACACCTACTAACATCGTTAAGATGGAAGAAAAGGAGATTTCTACTTTGTTTTGTAGGAAACCAAGTCACCGCTTGCGATCAAGGCTCAAGAAGAACTAACCAACGCATCTCTGTCACATTGCGCTCGTCAATCAACACTGAAAAGACGATTAATGCAATGGCGGCACAATGCGACAGTCGATCTAGAGCTGACTTTTAACCGCATGCGGTAATAAAAACAATACTACATGCAAACATTCGATCGAAAGATGCAGTTGTGCAACGCAAAAGCAGAGGATTGTGACACGTGTATAACTAACGGTTGTGCAGATTCGACGGTCTAATTGCATAATTGAAGGAATAATACCCCTTCATCTTCAGAATTTCCATAACAACAAAAGGGGACCACAAGGCCGGAGTCAAAGAACTTCACATATAAATACCCCATAGAATTCACAGAAAAAGGGGTTACTCGAGACGAGGCTAATTACTGCTATTATATTGAGAGAAAGGTTGAGCCGAGTGTTAAATTAAAGAAAGCCAGGAAGAAGAAGAGGCAAGACCGAGAGGTGAGTCTCAGTGTTCATCTGCCAGATCCCCATTGCGAAGCTCGTTCACTCAGATCCCTACTGCCGGCTGAGCAAGCCTGAGAGGGAAGCTCATCCATCCGTCCAATCCATCCAATCTAACAAGCAGATCTCCATCCAAATCGGTTCCAAGACGTTGGCGCTATTTGTATCTGTTCTATCTCTTTTCATCATTGTAGTTCATCTTCTTTATCTCTGCATTTACACACCATGTATTAGATGATAAATAAATATATTGAATGTCTTGATCGCTTTCATCACCACTTTTCTGTCTATTTCCGTTCCTCCATTTATCGCTTTCTTCATGATGTGTTCTTAATCCCCTAGTAGTTAATATGAATTAAAGGAGTACTTAATCTTTGTTAAAGAGATAAATTGTGTTTAGCTAAGGCATGCTAGACGACATTTTCACCTATGAGAGCAGAAGTGAAAGATGTCGTTCTGATCTATCGAGAGAAGGTCAAAAGAATGCGTTAACTAGAGCGAGTAGTACTTCCAGACAAGGAATCAACCTTGCGTTCATTACGTTCGTCTCTGTTTCACCACAGACAAGTGGGAACGCGGCCGATCACTGAAAGGTGTATGCTAAGGGGAAAATGGAACCGTATTATCAGTTCAACGCAATTAAGAACTTGCGATGGTTACATTAGTTATCTTTCTGTTATGTTTCATACATAAGACTTGTCGCCGCATTACATGACCTTTGTAGAATCTTCACAACCAGCCTTGACCTCAATATCTTGTATCATGAAGCTTGTATCTTGTACCATCTAGCTTAGGTTTACTGCGTTTTATTTTATTATCCCATTTTTACTACTTTCCTTTACTTTATCGCAACTTTATATTCTTGTACACAAATACTTTTATTAAATTGAAAAACCTGGTCACATGTATCATAAACATAACACAATAACCTCAAACAGTCCCTGTGTTCGACCTCGGATCACACCGAGAAACTTGCGATGGAATTATACTTGGTTCCAACGTAAGGAAACTTATGACAACGCACAGAATACTACTAGAACATCCATGAATAACGCATATCTAGAAGTAGTATTGCATGAATTGAGTCAAGTCAGGGCATTATTGTATATCAATCGGCTTGAACCGTGCGTGCATCGTATAGCATAACTTCAATGTTACAAGTTTATGGCGAGTTGTTTGGGAATGGTTAACGGTTTATTGTTTGAGTGTGTTTGTGGTACTTTACAGGACAGATCTCATTGTACTGGCTATTCAATGAGGAGAGTAGCTTGATGGCTTATGAGTACTGGTGCTGAACCAGAATTCGAAGCTGACCCTGAGATGAAGTGTATTATTCGCACAATAGTTCATCAGGGCCAAATTAATTGGCGAAGAAGCATGTTGATGAGAATGTGGCACCTGCAGGAGACCAAAGGGAAAATTTGCCAGCGCAAGATCCAGTTTTTCTTGCTGTTGACCATAACATCCCCATGAGGGAATATGCGGCGCCGGATCTTTATAAGATCTCACCTAGAATTTCAAGACCCTTGGTTGAGGGGAATGTAAGCTTTGAGATAAAACCTATCATGCTACAGATGATTCAGAATGTGGGTCAATTTGGAGGATTACAAGGAGAAGACCCACACGTTCATTTGACGAATTTTGTAGACATGTGCAGCGCATTCTCCATGCCTGGTGTAACTCAGGAGGGGCTTAAATTATATATGTTCCCATACACATTGCGGGATGAGGCAAAGAGGTGGGCTCAAGCGTTAGAGCCAGTTGAGATTAATGGTTGGGAGCAGTTGGTTGATAGGTTCATGAACAGATTCTTTCCTCCAGCAGTCAACGCAAGAAGATAGAGGGATGTTCTAAATTTTGAACAAAAGGGGTACGAAATCTTGAGTACCACTTGGGTGTGATTCTGACAGTTAGTGAAAAGCTGTCCACATATCAGGATTCCCGATAGTATTTTGATGGAAACATTTTACAATGGCTTAGACTAATCAATGCAAGCAGTTGTCGATGCCTCTGCAGAAGGAGGATTGATGAACAAGTCATATACGAAGGAAAATAACATATTGGATCGCATCTCGCAGCATTCTGATGAGTGGATTGATACTGGGCTTGAGGTAAGAGGTCTGAAGCAAGAAAGAGCAGAAAGTGCCGATGTGTCAACCGATACAATGAGCGCACTGGTCGATCAGATGACTATAATGACCTCAATTCTCCAGACAATGACTAACCAACAGAGAACTCTTTCTCAGGAATCAGCACAAGTTAATGCATTGACTCACGTGGCCCCAATAAATTGCGTCCAATGCAGAGAGGGGCATCCAGTAGAGTTCTGCCCATGGAATCAACAACCTGTGTATGCCGTTTACGATGAATCATTTTGCAACATCTATAACCCTGGTTGGTGGGATCACCTAACTATAGGTTGGGACGGGAATCACAATCAGGAGAGCCATAGTTTCTATCAGTATAGTTATCAGGGGGATCGAGGCAACACTCCGATCATCATTAATTCGGATTGTAGCCCAAGTAATGCCCAAGGTATACCACCCTGTGACCAACCGTTCCTATATGACACCTCTTGCAGCACCTCGTCTCTGGTGACATCTTTAAAACATTATATTGAAAAGAACGAGGCAATGAGACAATCGCAAGCTGACACCCTAAAAGAATTAGAAGAGTAGATAAATCAGCTTACGAGGGAATTAAAGAAGAAAGTGCCTGGTACAAAGCATAGTAGTTCAAAAACACAGGAGCCACTAGGGAAAGAACAATGTCATGCAGTGACATTAAGAAGTGGCAAAACAACAGCCCCTATGTCATCAGTACCAGATGCAACAACAACATCGATCGATTTGACTGTTGATGATGACCAGTCAGTTTAGAAGCAAGTTCATCTACAAAAGATGAAGCTTTTCAAGACATGAACACTAAATCAGCACATCCTCCAGCTAATGAAGCACAGCAAGCACCGGACCTCAACAAGCAGCCAAGAGAATAGGAAATACGGCGAGATCTTCCACCTTTCCCATCTAGGCTGAAGAAGAAATATTATAGCAAGCAATTTCAGAGGTTTATGGACGTTCTCCGACAGCTACACATTAATATTCCCTTGATAGAAGAACTAGAGCAGATGTCGAGTTATGTAAAATTTCTCAAGGACATTCTTGCAAATAAAAGAAAGATCGGGGAAAATGAAATAGTTGCATTAACATATGAATGTAGCGCGCTGTTCCAAAACAATCTCCCCACTAAAATGAAGGATCCTGGGAGTTTTACATTACCTTGCACAATAGCAGGGAAGATTGCCGGAAATGCGCTGTGCGATTTAGGGGCAAGCATAAATCTAATGCCCCTATCAATTTTTAAGAAGCTGGATATCGGCAACGCAAGACCAACTACTATAACAATATAGTTGGCCAATATATCGATAAAACTTCTTGAGGGCAAGATAGAGGATGTTCTCGTGCAAGTGGACAAGTTTATCTTCCCAGCAGACTTTTTCATACTGAATTACGAAGCGGATAGAGAAATCCTTATCATTTTGGGTCACCCATTTATCGCGATAGGGCAAGCACTCATCGATGTGCAAAAAGGAGAATTGACCATCAGGGTCGACGATCAGGAAGTAAAATTCAACATACTCAATGCGTTAAAGTACCCAGTGGATGTGGAAAATTGCCAATACATTGAGGAACTGTGGGAAGAACCTTGGCATGAATTTCTGAAGGAGCTGGAGGAAGAAGATTTTGACATCGGCATAATATTGGAGGAGGACTGCGCCGCAATTCATATTGAATCAAATTTTGAATCTTTCAAGTTATCAAAATGGACATCACAACGCATTAAGCCATCTCTGGAAGATCCACATGTGCTAGAGTTAAAGCCATTGCCCGTGCACCTTAAGTATGCTTACTTAGGAAGTAACGACACATTACTGGTTATCATTTCCGCATCGTTGAGTAAGGAAAAAGAAGATGCGCTCATACAGATCCTAAAGAGTATTGCAAAGGCATTAGGATGGACCTTGGCAGACATTCGAGAAATCAGCCCCTCATATTGTATGCACGAGATTCATTTGGAGGAAGGAAAGACTGGATCAGTAGAAAGGCAACGTCGCTTGAACCCTACCATGAGGGTGGTCGTGAAAAAGGAAATAGTAAAGTGGCTGGACGCAGGTGTCATCTACCCGATATCTAATAGCAGCTGGGTAAGCCCAGTGCAGTGTGTTCCAAAGAAAGGAGGGATGACAATCATCACTAATGACAAGAATGAATTAATTCCCACGAGAACGACTACGGGGTGGAGAATTTGTATGGATTATTGCAAGCTGAATTTGGCCACCAAAAAGGACCATTTCCCACTCTCGTTCATTGATCAGATGTTAGACAGACTTGCAGGGAATGAAGTCTTCTGTTTTCTTGATGGGTATTCAGGGTACAACCAGATAGTAATAGCACCGGAGGACCAAGACAAGACAACCTTAACGTGCCCATTTGGTACGTTTGCATTCCGACGTATGCCATTTGGACTCTGTAATGCGCCATGCACTTTTCAACGATGCATGATGGCAATATTCTCAGATTACTTGGAGGAGTCAGTCAAGGTATTCATGGATGATTTCTCATTTTTCGGCAATAACTACGACTCCTGTTTATCCAACCTTGAAATGGTCTTGAAGAGATGCGTAGCAACAAATCCTTTTTTGAACTGGGAAAAATGCCACTTTATGATGGAAGAAGGAATAGTTCTGGGTCACAAAATCTCTAAGGCCGGCTTGGAAGTTGATCAGGCAAAGATTGATGCAATTTCTAAGTTACCCCCACTAGTGAACGTAAAGACACTTAGGAGCTTTCTGGGACACGCTGGGTTTTATAGAAGATTTATTCGCAACTTCTCCCAAATCCCAAGGCCCCTAAGTGCACTACTGGAAGCTGACCGAGAATACAATTTTGATGACGCATGCACCAAAGCATTCAACACATTGAAAGATGCGCTCATCTCCACACCTATTTTGATTGCACCAGATTGGACGCAACCATTTGCGTTGATGTGCGATGCTAGCAGATATGTTGTGGGTGCAGTTTTGAGTCAGCGCAAGGACAAGGTATTGCATTCTATTTATTATGCAAGTAAAACATTGAATGATGCACAGGAAAACTATACAACCACAGAGAAGGAAATGCTCGCAGTGGTATTTGCACTGGAGAAATTCCGACTACTTAATCGGAACAAACGTTGTGGTGTATACAGATCACTCTGCGATCAAGTACTTGATGACAAAGAAGGATGCAAAACCAAGGCTTATGCGGTGGGTGTTGCTATTGCAAGAGTTTGACCTAGAGATCAAAGATCGGAAGGGCACCAAGAACCAAGTCACGAATCATTTATCAGGATTGGAGAATTGCGAGGTTCAAGGGACAGGAAAAGATATCGAGGAAAGATTCCCTGACAAGCTGCTGATGGCAGTAGACATTAATATTCCCTGGTATGCAGACATAGTGAACTTCATTGTATGCGGTCAAGTACCAGATGACTACACTTACCAGCAGAAGAAAAAGCTAAGACATGATGTCAAATTTTATTTCTAGGATGACCCATTCCTATATCGATAGGGACCTGATCATATATTACGTCGATGCGTTCCTGAGCACGAAGTCAAGCACATGTTAGAGCTTTTTCATGAGTCTCCATATAGAGGACATTTTGGAGGGCAGCGAACCGCAGTAAAGGTCCTACAGTGTGGCTACTTCTGGCCAACATTGTTTAAGGATGCTCATGCCCATGTTGTGCAATGCGACAGATGTCAAGAGAATGGGGAATATGTTAAAAAGGAATGAAATGGCATTGACGTCAATCTTAGAAGTGGAATTATTTGATGTTTGGGGAATTGACTTCATGGGCCCATTTCCACAATCCGAAGGTCATCACTATATTCTGGTCGCGGTTGATTATATATCAAAATGGGTTGAGGCCATCGCATGTGCCAAGAATGATGCGGCCATAGTGGCGAAGTTTCCGAAGAAGAACATTTTTGCTCGATATGGGATGCGATGAGGCCTCTCACTTTATCAACCGCATAATTGCCAACCTGTTGACTAAATTCAACGTAAGCCATCGAGTTACGACTACGTATCACCCACAGACTAATGGGTAGGCGAAAATTTCTAACAGAGAGATCAAAACTATCTTGGAGAAGGTAGTCAATACTTCTAGGAAGGATTGGTCACCCAAGCTTGATGAAGCACTGTGGGCATATAGGACTGCCTATAAGACACCAATTGGCATGTCCCTGTATGCCTTGGTCTTTGGAAAAGCTTGTCATCTGCCGCTCGAGTTGGAACATAAGGCAATATGGGCATGTAAAAAGCTGAAGTTTGATTTAGCAAGTGTGGGGAATGTTTGGAAGCTGTAATTGAATCAGCTGGTCGAATAACGATGGGATACCTACGAAAATGCCAAAATCTATAAGGAAAAAACAAAGAAATGGCATGACGACCGCATAAACGATCGGACATTCACCGAAGGTCAACACGTATTTATATTTAACGCTCGTTTGCAGTTGTTCCCATGAAATTTGAAGTCCTGCTGGTCTGGGCCATTCCGAATCAAGACAATCTTTCCTCACGGTGCAGTAGAACTAACAACTTTAGATGGGAACAGTGCATTTAAGGTCAATGGTCATTGGATTAAGCCTTACTATGGAGACGACTTCGAACGACGCATGGACATCATTGACTTGGGCAAGCAAGATTAAACCGCTTGCGGGGGAAGCGATTGCGGTAATTCTGAAACATCCGACAATTAGCATCCCTATCTATGTTTACATGCTTTCTTTCCCATTTTCTTTTATCGCCTTCTAAATGCCGCTATTTACTGCTTATTAGAATTAGTCTTTAATGCTTTCTGCGTTCCTTTTCAATATACTTTCGTATGCATTTCTATTCCTTAGATTTAGTTGCACCATTCGTGAATGATTTGATGAAGCATTAAACACTGCAAAGTCCTTTTCGACTTGCATTTTAGATGAATTGAAAAGAACAATAAATACTGATATGAAATGCGATGATGGGTACATTGTGAGTTAACAAGAGACACTTTGCATCCATTACACCCAAATACATTGCGTTGAGGGGTGTGTTGCGCGCGTATGTGTCCTTTGCCTGTCCTTAGCTAAATGTACTATGTTGAGGTATCCTCCAGAAATGTGTTAGTTAAGGGGTTTGTTGCGGGGGTGCATGCGTTGTTGCCCTTCCTCAGCAAAAATATTTTGTGTTATTAGGAGCGCGGTGCCACTTGTTAGCATGCACCCATCTAAATCAAATTTAAAAAATTAATCAATTCTTTAATTCTTGTACAGGCACACAATATTTTATTGCATTAATTTGTAATTATTTGAATACTTTGTTAATATTCAATACAATGAGTACATATTCACTCCACTTTTTGCCTGTGCCTTTCTTCTTATCATCCTTTGTCAATATTTGCAATGTTCTGAATCTTTTACTTTTGTGTTCTTCATTGCGTTGCTATGATGTAATATATGTTTATACTTAGAAACATTTCCCATACTTTGTAAATTCTGACTAACACTTAGTTAATTCTTAGTTTAGCAGTACCTTATCTCTTTATCTTTCAAAGTTCTGCTCAAACCTTCTTTTTGAAAATTTTCTTCTAAGTGTTTGTCTAGTCTATCCAAACAACGCAATGAGGACCTTGCTCATCTATAAATTTTAGGGTGAGGAAGGTCTGAGCAAATACTTTTTATGCAAAACTCCAATGTCAGCGCAAGGGAAAAATAAAATGTTCTCAACCTGATAAGAGTCTAGTTGTGAAAGGAGCCTGCTCGTAGTTGGATGTTCGTATGACACCCGTAGGAGCAAGCCAAAACGAAGGTAGGTTTCCAAGATCAACGGAGTATAAAGAAAAAAAAAACATATAAATGCAAGAGACAACTCCTCTGAATATCATGAGTTAAAGTTGAGATTGGCGCACAATCGTAGTTGGATGTTCGTTGACACCCGTGGGGGCAAGCCAAAATGAAGAGTGTAACCATGACCAACTATCTCTAGTAAATGATGCAAAAGTTTTGACCATTGTATGTAGATATATCAAGTGTTTTGACAAGAAAAGATAAACATTCTATTTTGAAAAAAAACTAGAAAAGCATCTTTGAGCAGAATTTTGTTATATAGAAGAATAAAGTAGGGCTTGTTAAGAATTAGCAAGGATAGAAAGAAATTGCGATGTTAAGTAATGTGCCTAAGTATAACATTCGGAGCAACCAAAATTGACTTAGAAATATAGGATAGAAATTGAGCTTTATTACCTTAGTAGAAGATATGCTTGAGGACAAGCATATATCTAAATTTGGGGGTGTGATAACTTGTAGAAATACAAGTTATTTGTACAACCTTATCTAGATATTACAGCCAAAAGAGATTAAATATGCGCCAATTGTATGGAAATTAGCTTAAAAATACAATAATTATGAATTATTGCAATTACACCCACTAATATTGTTAAGATGTAAGAAAAGGAGATTTCTACTATGTTTTGCAGGAAACCAAGTCACCGCTTGCGATCAAGGCTCAAGAAGAACTGACCAACGCATCTCTGTCACATTGCGCCAGTCATTCAACACTGAAAAGACGATTAACACAATGACGGCGCAATGTGACAGTCGATCCAGAGCTGACTTTCAACCGCATGCGGTAATAAAAACAACACCGCATGCAAACATTCGATTGAAAGATGCAGCTGAGCAACACAAAAGCGAAGGATTGTGACATGTGTACAACTAACGGTTGTGCAGATTCAATGGTCTGATTGCATAACAGAAGGAATAATATCCCTCCATCTTTGAAATTTCCATAACAACAAGTGGGGACCACAAGGCCAGAGTCAAAGATCTTCACCTATAAATACCCCATAGAATTCACAGAAAAAGGGGTTACTCGATACGGGGCTAATTTCTACTATTATATTGAGAGAAAGTCTGAGCTGAGTGTTAAACTGAAGAAATCCGGGAAGAAGAAGAGGAAAGATCGAGAGGTGAGTCTTAGTGTTCATCTGTCAGATCCCCGTCGCGAAGCTCTTTTACTTAGATCCCTGCTATCGACTGAGTAAGCCTGAGAGGGAAGCTCATCCATCCATCTAATCCATCTAATCCAGCAAGCAGATCTCCATCCAAATCGGTGCCGAGACATTGGCACTATTTGTATCTGTTTTATCTCTTTTCGTCATTATAGTTCATCTTCTTTATCTCTGCATTCACACATCATGTATCAGACGCTAAATAAATATATTGAATGTCTTGATCACGTTCATCACCACTTTTCTATCTATTTCCGTTCCTCCGTTTATCGTTCTTCATGATGTGTTCTTAATCCCCTGGTAGTTAATATTAATTAAAGGAGTACTTAATCTTTGTTAAAGAGATAAATTGCGTTTAGCTAAGGCATGGTAGACGACATTTTCACCTGTGAGAGCAGAAGTGAAAGATGTCGTTCTGATCTATCGAGAGAAGGTCAGAAGAATGAGTTAACTAGAGCGAGTAGTACTTCCAGACAAGGAAGCACCCTTGCGTTCATTACGTTCGTCTCTGTTTCGCCACAGACATGTGGAAACGCGGCCGATCACTGAAAGGTGTATGCTAAGGGGAAAACGGAACCATATTATCAGTTCAACGCAATTAAGAACTTGCGATGGTTATATTAGTTATCTTTCTGTTATGTTTCATACATAAGACTTGTCGCCACATTACATGACCTTTGTAGAATCTTCACAACCAACCTTGACCTCAGTATCTTGTATCATGAAGCCTGTATCTTGTACCATCTAGGTTAGTTTACTGCACTTTATTTTATTATCGCATTTTTACTACTTTCCTTTACTTTATCGCAAATTTATATTCTTGTATACAAATACTTTTATTAAATTGAAAAACCTGGTCGCATGTATCATAAACATAATGCAATAACCTCAAACAGTCGCTATGTTCGACCTCGGATCACATCGAGAAACTTGCGATGGAATTATACTTGGTTCCAACGTAAGGAAACTTGTGACAACACACAGAATACTACTAGAACATCCATGAATAACGCATATCTAAAAGTAGTATTGCATGAATTTCGTCAAGTCAGGGCATTATTGGATATAAATTAGCTTGAACAGTGCGTGCATCATATAGCATAACTTCAACATTACAGTGGTATACCTTGAGAATTACCTGGGTTACAGTCCGGAATAATGAAAACCGAAGGGTTGCCTCTATCAACTTGATAACTGTTATGATAGAAATTATGGCCCCCCTTGTTGTGATTCCCGTCCCAACTTGAAGTTGGGTGATCCCACCAACAAGGGTTGTAGATGTTGCCAACCGATTCATCGTAGACGGAATGTACGGGTTGTTGATTCCATGTGTAGACTTCTACTGGATGTCCCTCTCCACATTGGACGTAAATCATTATGGCCATGTGAGTCACCGCATTAACTTGCGCTGATAATCGAGAGAGAGGTCTCTGTTGGTTAGCCACCGTCTGGAGGAGTGAGGTCATTGTGGTCATTTGATCGACCAGTGCGCTGATTGTATTAGTTGACACATTGGCACTTTCTACTCTTTCTTGCTCTTGACCTCTTACCTCAAGCCCGGTATCAATCTACTCATCATAATGTCGCGAGATGTGATCCAAGATATTCTTTGCTTCCGTATATGATCTATTCATTAATCCTCCTTCTACGGAGGCATCGGCAACTTCTTGCGTTGATTGGTCTAAACCATCGTAAAAGGTTTCCATCAGAATACTATTTGGAATCTTGATATGCGAACAACTCTTCACTAACTATCGGAATCGCACCCATGTGGTGCTCAAGGTTTCATAACCCTTTTGCTCGAAATTCAGCCATCCCTCCATCTTCTTGCGTTGATGGCTGGAGGGAAGAACCTGTTCATGAACCTATCAACCAACTGTTCCCATGATTTAATCTCATTTGACTCTAATGACTGAGCCTGCCTCTTTGCTTCATCCCGCAGTGTGTATGGGAAAATATATAACCTGTCTTTCTTGAGACACATCAGGCATGGAGAATACGCTGCACATGTCTACAAAATTCGTCAAATGCGTATGTGGGTCTTCTCCTTGTAATCCTCTAAATTGACCCATATTCTGAATCATCTGCAGCATAATTGGTTTTATTTCAACGTTTACATTCTTCTCATTCGTTTGTCTTGCGATTCCTGGTGAGAAGTTATAGAAATCCGGCACTTTATAGTCTCTCATTGGGACGTCATAATCAGCAGCAATAAATATGGAGCCTTGCGCTGGCCCATTTCCCTTTGATTCCCTGGGAGAGCCTCGTTATTATTAGCCATGCTTCTTCACCACTTAATTTAGCCCTAATGTGCTTGTAACACAAATAATACACTTGATCTCTGGGTCCACTTAGAATTTATGGATCACTCCAGCACTCCTAAGCCGTCAGACTGCTCTTCTGTTGAACAGCAAGTACAAAGAGACCTGTCCTACAAAATACCACAAACACACTCAAACAATAAATTGTTAACTAATCCCCGGCAATGACGCCATAAACTTGTAACACAGATTTTACACTATGATGCAAGTCCATGCCATAAACTTGATGACATAGATTTTATGAGATGATATGTGATACTACTTCTAGATATGTGTTATTAACGAATGTTCTTGTAGTATGTTGTGCATTGTCACAAGTTTTCTTGCGTTGAAACCAAGTATAATTTCACTGCAAGTTTCTCGGTGTGATCCGAGGTTGAACACAGGGACTGTTTGAGGTTATTGCGTTATGTTTGTGATATATGCGACCAGGGGTTTTTTCAAATTAATAAAAGAGTTTTGTGTACAATTAATTAAACATGCGATAAAGTAAAGTAAAACGGTAAAGATGCGATAATAAGATAAATTGCGATAAAGTAAACCTAAGCTAAGATGATACAAGATACAGGTTTCATGATACAAGATACTGAGGTCAAGGCTAGCTGTGAAGATTATACAAAGATCGTGACAAGTCTTATGTATGAAGCAGAAACAGAAAAGATAACTAATATAAACAGCGCAAGTTCCTTAATTGTGTTAAAGGCATAAATACAGTTCTGCCTTTCCCTTAGTGTACACCTCTCAGTGATCGGTCGCATTCCCACATCTCTGTGGTGAAACAGGGACGAACGTAATGAATGCAAGGTTGCTTCCATCTCTGGAAGTACTACTCACTTTAGTTAACGCATTCTTCTAACCTTCTCTCAACAGATCAGAATGACATCTTTACTTCTGCTCTCACAGGTGAAGATGTCGTCTAGCATGCCTTAGCCAAATGCATTTATCTCTTTAGCACAGATTAAGTTACTCGTTTAATCAATATTAATTACCAAGTTATTAAGAAAACTTCATGGAGAAAACGATTAATGGAAGAACGAAAATAGACAGAGAAATGGAAATGGAAATGATCGAGACATTCAATAAAACTATTTAGCATCCGATACATGATTTGTGAATGAAGAGATTAAGAAGATGAAATAAAATTGATGAATAGAGTTAGAAACAAATACAAATAAGCGCCAACGTCTTAGCGCCGATCTGGATGCAGATTTGCTTGCCGGCGTGGATGGAGTGAACAGATGGATGAGCTTCCCTCTTAGGCTTACTCAACCGGTAGTAGGGATCTAAGCACAAAGCTTCACGGTGGGGATCTGGCAGATTCGTACTGAGACTCACCTCTCGGTCTTGTCTCTTCTCTTCTCGGATTTCTTCTGATTAGTACTCAACTCAGTCTTTCTCTCAATAATCTAGCATCAATTAGCCCTCGTATCAATTATACCCATATTTAGTATCCCCGTGTCAAATATCTTCTCTGAATTCTATGGGGGTATTTATTGGTGAAAAGCTTTTACTCTTGGCTTATGGACCCCACTTCTTATTATGGAAATTCCGAAGATGGAGGAATAAATATTCTTTCTGTTATGCAATCAGACCGTCAAATCTGCACAACGATTAGTTGTACACGTGTCCCAATCCTCCGCATTTGCATCCCTCAGCTGCATCTTTCGATCGGGTACTTGCAAGCGGTGTTGTTTTTTATTACCGCATGCGGTTGAAATTCAGCTCGGGATCGACTGTTGCATTGCGCCGTCATTGTGTTAATCGTCTTTTCATTGTGGTTTGATGAGCGCAATGTGACAGAGATGCGTTGTTCAATTTCCCGTTGAGCCTTGATCGCAATTGGTGACTTGGTTTCCTACAAAACAGAGTAAAAATATCCTCTTTTACCGTCTTGACGATGTTAGTGGGTGTAATTGCGATAATTTATATTTATTGTATTTCTAAGCTAATTTTCATACAATGGACGCATATTCCTTCTCTTTTGGCCGCAATATCTTGAAATACAAGTTATTTATAATGATTTATTTAGATATTGCAGTTAAAAGAGAGGAAAGTTGCATCAATTGTGTGGAAATTGGTTAAGAAATACAATAATTCTAAATTGTCGTTAATACACCTACTAACACCATTGCGATGGTAGAAAAGAATATTTCAAGTCTGTTTTGTAGGAAATCAAGTCACCGTATGCATTCATGGCTCAAGAGAAAAAGATTAATGCATCTACATCGCATTGCGTCCATCATTCAGGAATGAATAGACGATCAACGCAATAACAACGCATGCGACAATCGATCCAGAGCTGAACTTCAACCGCATGCCATAATAAAAACAACACCGCATGCGAGCATACGATCGAAAGATGCAAATGAGCAACGCAATCACGAAGGATTTTGACACGTGTACAACTAATCGTTGTGCATTTTCGATGGACTGATTGCATAACAGAAGGAATATTTATTCCTTTTCGGAATTTTCATAACAATAAAGTGGGGACCACAAGTCAGAGAGTCAAAGCTTTCATCTATAAATACCCTAAAAAAATTCACTGAAGATATACTTGTTTAGGGGGATAATTGATACGAGGCTATTGAGAGAGAGGCTGATCTGAGTGTTGATCGGAAAAGATCCGGGAAGAAAAGAGACAAGGTGAGAGGTGAGTCTCAGGGCGAATCATTCCAAATCCCCACCGTGAAGCTCTGTACCTAGATCAATTTTACCGGTTGAGCAAGCTTGAGAGGGAAGCTCATCCTTCCATTCACTCCATCTACGCCAGCAAGCAATCTCTCCATCCAGATCAGTGTCAAGACATTGGCACTCTTCTGTATCTGTTTCTAACTCTTATTCATCAATTGTATTTCATCTTCTTAGTCTAAATCATTCACAACCATGTATCAGGCGCTTGATTTTATAATTAAATGTCATGGTCACTTTCATTTCTACATTTCTGTCTATTTCTGTTCCTCCATTAATCGCTTTCTCCACGATGTTTTCTTAATCCCGTGGTGATTAATATGAATTAAACAAATAACTTAATATGTGCTAAAGAGATAAACATGTTTAGCTAAAGTATGCTAGACGGCATCTTCACATGCGAGAGCAGAAGTGAAGATGCCATTCTGATCGATCAAGAGAAGGTTAGAAGAATGCGTTAACTAAAGCAAGAATTACTTCCAGAGATGGAAGCAACCTTGCGTTCACTACACTCGTCCCTGTTTCACCACATAAATGTGGGAAACATGGCCGATCACCGAGAGGTGTACGCCAAGGGAAAGCGGAACCGTACTTATATCTTTAACGCAATTAAGGAACTTGTGATGTTTATATTAATTATCATTTCTCTTTCTGCTTTACACATAAGCCTTGCCACCGCATAACACGATCTTTGTATATTCTTCACAGTCAGTCTCAACCTCGGTATCTTGTATCATGTAACCTGTATCTTGTATCATCATAGCTTAGGTTTATTTTATCGTACTTTACTTTTATCACAATTTCCTTTATTATCGCATTTTATCGCTTATCTTTACTTTACTGCACAATTTACTTTATCGCATGTAAAAACCACACTTTTATTAAATTGAAAAACCCTCGGTCGCATATATCACTAACATAACACAATCAACCTAAAACAATCCCTGTGTTCGACCTCGGATCACACCGAGAAACTTATGGTAGAATTATACTTTGTTCCAACACAAGGAAACTTGTGACAATGCACAACATACAACAAGAACATTAATTAATAACGCATACATCTAGAAGTAGTATCGCATATCATCGCAATCATCCATGCGTTGTATGACATAAGAAGATAAATTTTATTTGTTCATATTCATATTTATCCATATGCTTAAAATAGAAGCATCCATTTTTATGTCATCAAGTTTATGGTATCATCGCATTTTATGTCACAACAGTACCGTCGTCATTTGATAATTCCACCGTGCAATGCGGAAGTACTTTTTGAATTATGAATGGTCTGGACCAATGAGACTTTAGCTTTCTCGAGTATCAATTTAATTTCACGATTGGACACCTCAGGTTGGCCATTTGTTTGCGGATGGTATGCGGTGGCCACATTGTGGAGGATGTTGTACTTGCGCAACAGCTCCTTTATACTGTGGTTGACAAAGTGTGATCCTTTATCACTTATGATGGCATTGAGAGTGCCAAAATGCGTGAAAATATTTTTCTTCAGGAACTGGAAGACTACTGCTGCATCACTTGCGGCGCATTCAATTGCCTCTAACCACTTGGAGACATAGTCAACGACTAATAAAATATGGTGCTTACCATTTGAAGGAGAGAATGGTCACATGAAATCAATTCCCCATACGTCGAATAGTTCCAGCTTCAAGATAGTATTCATCAGCATTGCGTTCTTCCATGAAATGTTGCCAGTGCACTGACACCGATCACATTTCATTGTGTAGTCAGCAACATCCTTCATAACGAAGGCCAGAAGAATCCACTTTGCAAAACTTTTGCTGTAGTACGTTGTCTTCCAAATTTCCCTCCATATGGCAAATCGTAGCACTGCGATAATATGTGGTTTTGAGCAGCGTCTGGTACGCATAATCGAATGATTTGGTCTGCACCTCTTTTATATAGATTCGGCTCATCCCAATAGTAGTGTCTGCATTCATTCTTGAGCTTCTTCCGTTGATGGTAGGTGTAATCTTCAGGAAATTTTTCACAGACCAAATAATTAACGATGTCTGCATACTAGGGCAGTTTTTCTACACGAAATAGCTACTCATCCGAAACACAACACTCACTTCAGATTCATTGCGGTCAACCTCGGGATTTTCCAGTCTGGACAAGTGATATGCAACTTGATTCTCCATCCCTTTTTGATCAATTATCTCGATATCAAACTCTTGAAGGAGGAGAACCCATCTGATAAATCTCGGCTTTTCATCCCTCTTTGTCATTAAATATTTGATTGCCGAGTGATCAGTATGAATGAGTACCTTGGTTCCTAACAAGTATGCCCGAAATTTTTCCAACGCAAAAATCACAGCCAGGAGCTCTTTTTCAGTGGTGGTATAATTAATTTGAGCAGGCTTCAGAGTTTTACTCGCATATGTGATGGGCTGCAAAATTGTTTTCTTCTTTTGTGCTAGTGCGGCTCCCATCGCATATCTACTTGCGTCGCATATGATTTCGAACAACAGTGTCCAATCCGGCGCAATTAAGACGGGTGCGTCAATCAACGCATCCTTTAAAATTTGAAATCCATTGAGGCAATTATTGTCAAATTCAAACTTTCACCCTGCCTCTAGTAACACACTCAATGGTCTTGCTATCTTATAAAAGTCTTTAATGAATCGTCTGTAGATCCAGCATGCCCCAAGAAGCTTCGCACTACCTTCACGTTGGTTGGAGGTGGAAGCTTTTCAATTGCATCAATCTTTGCTTTGTCCACCTCCAACCCTTCTCAAGAGACCTTGTGTCCCAACACTATAACCTTTGTCACCATGAAGTGACATTTTTCCCAGTTGAGTACCAAGTTCGTCTCTTCACATCTTTTCAGAATTTTTTCTAGATTGGCTAGGCAAACTTCATAAGTGTTCCCATAAACGGATAAGTCTTCCATAAATATTTCTACTGAGTCCTCGAGATAATCTGAAAAGATCGCCATCATGCACCTCTGGAACGTGCTTGGCACATTGCAGAGGTCAAACGGCATGCGACGAAAAGCGAATGTCCCATATGGGCAGGTGAATGTGGTCTTGTCTTGGTCTTCAGGAGCTATCATGATCTGGTTGTACCTGGTGTATCCATCCAAGAAACAGTAAAAATCATTCCCTGCTAATTTGTCTAGCATTTGATCGATGAACGACAGAGGGAAGTGATCTTTCTTTATGGCCGCATTCAATTTGCAATAGTCCATATAGATGCGCCATCCAGTGATGGTTCTCTATGGTATTAATTCATTTTTCTCATTGGGGACTACCATCATTCCGCCCTTTTTCGGCACACATTGCACGGGGCTGACCCCACGTGCTATCTACAATGGGATAGATAGTGCCCGTATCCAGCCACTTGATAATCTCCTTTTTGACGACCTCTTTCATCGCAGGGTTAAGTCTGCGTTGATTTTCAATGGTTGCTTTGTGGTCGTTCTCAAGACGAATGTGATGCATGCAGTATGCGGGGCTAATTCCTCTGATATCAGTGAGCGTCCAGCCGATTGCTCGCACATACTTTTTGAGAATGCTCATCAACGCATTCTCATGATCTGCATTGAGCGCAGAGGAAATTATTACTGGAAACTTCTCATTCAGCCCCAGAAATGCGTACTTCAGATGTGTTGGTAGGGTTTTTAGTTAAAGGGTTGGTGGCTCCACGAGAGAAGGTTGCATTATTTTTCTTTTTTCCTTCGGCTCTTCTTCTTGCATTGCGATTGGTCCTTCTTCCTTGTTTGTTTTTGCTACGATCGCATTGCAGGCAGCTACAGATGCGTTGGCATCCTCTTCTTCATACTCTTCATCAGACTTTTCTTCTTCAATCAAATTCAAGTCATCTTCCGAATCTAGCAGGTCTTCCTCATCAGGAAATTTCATGGCACGAATTATTTTAAATTTGAGCTTCTGTCTATTTATGCTCAAAGTGATCTCACCCTTGTGCACATCAATTTGAGCACGACCCGGAAAGGTCGCCCCAAAATGATGGGCACATCTTTATCGGCCTCATAATCCAGGATGATGAAGTCAGCTAGAAAAATAAATTTATCAATTGTGATCAGCATGTCCTTCACCTTACCCTCTGGATGAACTAGAGATTTTTCGGCCAGTTGGAGAGTCACGGATGTGGGCATAAGTTGCCCCACATTTAGTTGTGAAAGATTGATAGCAGCATCAAATTTATGTTGGCCCCCAAGTCACACAGGGCTTGCCCAATATAGAGTCCTTCTATGGAGCAAGGAATAATGAAGCTCCCAGGATCCATCATCTTCGGTTGCATAATATATTTGGAACTTTGCGTTAGTGCCACGGGGGCAAATTTTTCAGAGCCTCTTTTCTCGGTTACCATGTCCTTCAGAAACTTAGCGTAGGTAGGCATTTCCTCAATCGCTTCACTGAAAGGAATATTAACGTGTAATTGTTTCAGCATAGACATGAAGCGTTGGTACTGTACCTCTTCATTTTTCTTCTCCTTTAGCCTCTGAGGGAAAGGTGGTAACTAGACTTTCACGGTTCCCATTTCATTTGACTTTGAGGTTGACACAACCTAAGGTTCTATTGCTTCATTTTCTTTTTCTTCTTCTTGCATTGTCGCAATCTTAGGTTCAGTTGCGATGAAGGTTGATCTGTTCTGCTCCTTCTTTTCTCCCTCCACAGTCTTTCCACTGTGTAATGTCACAACCTGACATTAGTCCTTACCGGAACCCCCTAGGTTGCGTGGAAGCTCGGTTGAACTTGGCAGTGCCCCTTGCAGTCTACTTTTGAGCTCATTTGCAATCTGGCCCATTTGCAATTCAAGGTTGCGGATGGACGTAGCCTGACTTTGAAGCACCGTCTCATTTTTGTTTATATATTACTTCCATAGGCTTTCTAGGGAAGAAGATTGTAGTGGTTTTTGTGATCTACTTGCTTGGTTGCTCTATTGACCATTGCTGTGTTGAAAGAACCCTGGTGGCCCTTCTTTTTATGCCACATATTGAAAATTTTGTTGTTGATTCTTCCAAGCAAAGTTTGGGTGGTTTTTCCACCTGGGTTTGTAGGTGTTGGAAAAGAGGTTGTTCTTTACAAAATATACAGACTATGGGTTTTGTCGACAATCCTCCATCGCATGCCCATCACCGCAAGTCGCACACCTTGCGGTGTTTTGACTTATTGCATTGATTTGCCCACCTTGCGGTGTTGGGCTGCTGATCGTCATTCCTTGAATCAAATTCATCATTGCGGTCATTTGGTTTTGCAATGAAACAATAGCATCGTTATTTGCATCTGAATCTTTGAGTCTTAATCTCTAGTCGCTCTCCCTCAAATCTTCATTATTCTTGGAGATGCGATCCAGGATATTCTTCGCCTCATCATAAGTCTTGTCAAGCAGACCACCAGCTACTGCCGCATTGGCAGTGGTTTGCGAAGCAGGATTCAAACCATGGTAGAAAATTTCCATTTGAAGGCAATCTGGTAGCCCATTATGCGGACAATCTCGGACAAACCTTTTAAACCTCGCCTAGGCATCACTGAGCGATTCGTCCATATCTTGTTCAAAATTAGTAATAAGCTTTCTTTGTCTTGCATTTTCCCTGGTAGGTGGAAAACTTCTTCAAACTTCTTCCACCACCTGCTCCCAAGATGATCTCTCCTAGTTCGAGCGAAATAAGCGCATTTCCTAGCCTGATTACAGAGAGAAAATGAAACAATGTTAAGTCGAACCTCCTCAGCAGAGAATGTTCAGGAACACAAAAGTATTGCAAGATTTCAAAATAAAATTTGGAGGTAGGCATGGCGGATCTTCGCCATGCCTTCTCGAATTTCATCAGCCTGGATCATCCTGCAGCATCATCGGTTTCAATCTGAAAATCTACTTCCGTCTAAGGCAGGCTCTATGATTTCCCAGAGAGAATCATAGAGGTTTGGCGATGTATAGTCCCTAATGGGCCTATTGCGATCGTTGGCCAACAGAATTGGATTTTCCATGACATTGTTGTTGTTTGGTGCTTCATTCCTAGGCTGCTTCGCCATCTCTTCTTTATCGGATTTTTGTTTCTGTTGGTGTTCTCTCAGTCTCCTTCGCAATGTTCTCTCAATCTCCGGGTCATAGTTCGCCAGAGATTGAGAGTTCTACAAAGAATTCACAAAAATTACAGTTAACAACTATTTTGCCAAAGTCCCCGCAATGGCACCAAAAACTTGATGATTAGATTTATGAGGTGTGGAAAATATGGATGATATGTGTTAATGGATAGCGTTGTGCACTCAAGTTTCCCCAGCGGAATCCAAGTGTAAATTCCTCTAAGTTTCCTGGTAAGTCCAGGGTCGAACACAGGGACTTGTGAAAATAGTTGCATTGGAGATTTTTATGAAAACTTGCGGTAACCAGTGAAATAAACAAGTGTTGGGTGGTTGTTGCATTGATGAAAATAATAATAAATGCGGTAGAGTTTGAAAAGAGTTGGTAAATGGGAAATATGATGAATATACGGTGAACGGGTTGAGAAGGGTTTCGGCTAACACTCCATAGGATGTGTTCATGCTTTGCGATCGTGCAACATGCATACAATAGTAAACCACCTCTCAGCGTGAATGCCACGACTTCTAAGGCTAGAACGCAGGCGATAAATATGCGATAAATCTACAGGGTTTACACATAAACCACTATCTCTATTTATGCGATGACAACATGACATTCACACAAATATGCGACCACATAATATCATTCCTATTCTTAGAATGCATGCGATGCAAGTTGATAAATAGAGCTTACCTCTAAGTCCATGTCTCATGTTTATGCAAGTATAATCTTGCTCTTTCGAGATCAGATTCTAACCTAGCTCTCTTGAGACATTAGGTTCTTCCTTTAGATTCTCTCTCGAGTAACTCTAAAGGGGTAATTTGCACAACATAAAACAAGAAAATCGCAAGAAATGAACTTCCTAGATCATGTTAGCTTAGTTCCTCTCAACCCATTCAACTAGTTTAGCTACTCATGTGTATTAAGAGAGTGAGCAGATGTAGAAATAGAACATCCATTGAATAGATATAAGATGAAGTATAGAATAACAATGCAAGTATAGTAAAGGGCCTGGAAAAAGAGAGAGATTTAATGGACTCTCCTTATTGCCCGAGCTTCCACTTAAACGACCCTCATCGATCTGAATGTGTCGCAGCAGTCCAAGCCAAAGAAGCAGTGTAAAGATAAAGGCAAGGAAAAAGTCCAAGAGCAATCAACGCAAGACCAAATACCCTTGGAACCTTTACCTTTAATTATTCGCCCTCAAGCCACACTATGAGACCCTTTCCCCACTCCCGGAACACTTTACTAATCTCCTCCTCGCTCAGACTCAACCAACGCATCCTCAGCAGTAATCTTCTCCCATCCATCTCGACCGCATTTTTCTCACTCCATCGTCGCATGTTGAAACGCCACACGCTTGTGGGCTGAAGGCACTTTCGCTCAACCTCAAACCGTTGATTGGTGAAACATCGCAGCGCATCCCTCCACCGCAACCTTGCTGCTGACCTAGGAGAGATGCGTTCTCTTTCTCTCTCAACAACAATATTTCTTTTGCAAAAGAATAACAGAGTTACAAGAGAGCACGCAGAGGTGCAACGCAGTATTGCGATGATACACTAGGTGCTGATCAATATTCAACGTAATATTTTCACTATACACCTGAACAGAGACAGATGGCAGAGCACAACCATGAATACTTTAACTTTTTTGACAGCCTATTTTACATGGTCCCATGGTTCCTCCCCATTTACAAGAACCTCTGCATTTTGAGAAGCTCCTCGAGTTCCTCCTCAAAATCCTCCTCCAGAGCCCTCGCTGCACTCTAAATTTGGGGGTGTGCCACCTTTTCAATAAATCTGCAATTTTTCGTTTGCGGCATTCTTTTATTCATTAAGTATTTTTTTTATGTATAGAAAGTATACTTGATTTTTTGTATATGCTTAAATTTTGTGTTGCGATGATTGTAATTTTTGTATACTTAGTTAATTTTATACAACTAAGTACTATTCTTTCCATATGCGTTACCCTCTTTACTTATCATCCTTTGTCAAATATTGCGATATTCCTTGTCTTTTATTTTGCGTTATAATTGCATTGCATGATGAGTAATATGCATACTCTTAGCAATATTTCTTATACTTTGGCACTTCTTGACTAACACTTAGATAATTCATAGCAATAACACTGCTTTATTTTCTATTTCAAAGACTCTGCTCAACTTCTTTTCAAAATTTTGACTAAGTGTTTTGTTTTCTATCAAAAACAATGCAATGAGGACCTTGCGCATCTCTAAATTTGGGGTGGGGAAGGGCTGAGCAGATGTGATAAGTGAATGCGGTCATTATCAGGAAAATGCGTTCATATAAAAAAAAAAAAAAAAAATC